>NW_026008357.1:0-3674 GCF_001458135.2 Marmota marmota marmota | reverse complement strand
TGTGTTTCATGTCAGTCACTGGTTGAGAACCAGGAGTCACAGTCAGTCATGGAAGAGAACCAGGGGTCCCCTGTCAGTCACTGGAAGAGAACCACATGTCCCCTGTCAGTCACTGGAAGAGAACCAGGGGTCTCCTGTCAGTCACTGGATGAGAACCAGGGGTCCCCTGTCAGTCACTGGATGAGAAGCAGGGTTCCCTGTTCCTCACTGGATGAGAAACAGGGGTCCACTTTCAGTCACAGGATAAGAACAAGGGGTCCCCTGTCAGTCACTTTAAGAGAACCACAGGTCCCTTCTCAGTTGCAGGATGAGAACCAGGGTCCCTGTTAGTCACTAGATGAGAAAAAGTGGTCCCCTTTCAGTCACAGGATGAGATCCAGGGGTCCCCTGTCCGTCACTGGATGAGAAAAAGGGGTCCCCAGTCAGTCACTGGATGAGAACCAGGTGCCACCTGTCAGTCACTGGATGAGAACCAGTATCCTCTGTCAGTCACGGGATGAGAACCAGGGTTCCCTTTTCTTCACTGGATGAAAAACAGGGGTCCCCTTTCAGTCACACGATGAGAACAAGGGGTCCCCTGTCAGTCACTGGAAGAGAACCACAGGTCCCCTGTCAGTAGCTGGATGAGAACAAGGGTCCCTGTTAGTCACACGATGAGAAAATGTGGTCCGATGTCAGTCACTGGATGAGATCCTGTGTCCCCTGTCAGTCATTGGATGAGAACCAATATCACCTGTAAGTCACAGCATGAGAACTAGGGCTCCCCTGTCCATCACTGGATGAGAACAAGGGGTCCCCTGTCAGTCACTGGATGAGAACAAGGGGTCCCCTGTCACTCACTGGATGGGAACCAGGTATCCCCGTCAGTCACTAGATGAGAACCAGTGTCCCCCGTCAGTCACTGGATGAGAATCAGGGTCCCCCGTCAGTCACTTGATGAGAACCAGGGGTCCCCTGTTAGTCACTGAGGAGAAACTGGGGTTCCCTCTCAGTCACTGGATGAGAACCAGGGGTTCCCTGTCAGTCACTGGATATAAACAGTGTACCCTGTCAGTCACTGGATGAGAACCAGGGGTCCCTTTCAGTCAATAGAGGAGAACCAGGGGTCCCCTGTCAGTCACTGGATTAGAACCAGGGTTATTCTGTCAGTCAATGAATGAAAACCAGGTGTCCATGTCAGTCATTGGATCAGAATCGGGGTCCCTTGACAGTCGCTGGATGAAAACCAGTGGTTCACTGTCAGTGACTGGATGAGAACCAGGGTCCCCTCTCAGTCTCTGGATGAGAACCTGCAGTCTTGTGTCAGTCCCTGGATGAGAACCAGGGTCCTCTCTTAGTCACCGGATATGAACAAGGGTCGTCTGTCAGTCACTGGATGACAATCATGGTCCCTGTCAGTCACAGGATGAGAACTAGGGGTCAACTGTCAGTTATTTGATGAAATACAGGGGTCCCTGTAAGTCACTGAATGAGAACCAAGAGTCTCCTGTAAGTCACTGGATAAGTACCAGGGGTCTCCTTTCAGTACCTGGATGAAAACCAGGGGTCCCCTGACAGTCACTGGATGAGAACCAGGGGTACCCTCTCAGTTACTGGATGAGAACATGGGGTCCCCTGTCAGTCACTGGTTATGAACCAGGGTCACTTGTCAATCACTGGATTAGAAAAAGGGGTCCCCTGTCACTCACTGGATGGGAACCAGGTATCCCTGTCAGTCACTGGATAAGAACCAGGGGTCCTCTGTCAGTCACTAAATGAGAAGCAGGGGTTTCTGTCAGTCAATAGATGAGAACCAGGGTCCCCTCTCAGTCACTGGATAAGAACCAGAGTCCCCTGTCAGTCACTGGATGACAACCAGGTACCCCTGATGTCACTGTAGGAGAAGCAGGGGTCTCCTGCTAGTCACTGGATGAGTACCAGGGTCCCCTGTCAGCCACTGGATGAGACCCAGGGGTCTCCTGTCAGTCACTGGATGAAATCCAGAGGTCTCCTCTCAGTCCTCAGATGAGAACCAGGGTCCAAGTCAGCCACTGGATGAGAACCAGGTGTCCCCTCTCAGTCACTGGGTGAGAACCAGGTGTCCCCTCTCAGTCTCTGGATGAGAACCAGGGGTCCCTTTTCAGTCACTGGATAAGAACCAGGGGTCTGCTGTCTGTCACTGGGTGAGAACCAGGAGTCCACTGTCAGCCACTGGATATGAACCAGGATCCCCTGTCAGTCACTGTATGAGAACAAGGGGTACCCTGTTAGTCACTGGATATAAACCAGTGTCCCCTGTCAGTCACTATGAGAAAGAGGGTCACCTGTCAGTCCCTGGAAAAGAACCAGGGCTCCCCTGTCAAAAATTGAATGAGAACCAGGAGTCTTCTGTAAGTCACTAAATGAGATCCAGGAGTCTCCTGTCCATCCATGGATGAGAACCTGTGTCACTCTGAGTCACTGGCTGAGAATCATGGGTCACCTGTCAGTCACTGGATGAGATCCACGGTCCCTGTCAGTCACTGGATGAGATCCACGGTCCCTGTCAGTCACTGGATGAGAACCAGGGATCCCCTGTCAGTCACTGATGAGAACAAGGGGTCCCCTGTCAGTCACTGGATGGGAACCAGTGGTCTCTTGTCAGTGACTGTATATGAACCATGGTCCACTGTCAGTCATTTGATGTGAATCATGGGTCCCCGGTCAGTTACTGGATGAGAACCAGGGTCCATGTCAGCCAGTGGATGAGAAGCAGAGATCACCTGTGAGTCACTGGATGAGAACAAAGCGTCCCCTCTAAGTCACTGGATGGGAACCAGGGGTCCCTGTAAGTCACTGGATGAGAAGCAGTGGGCTCTGTCAGTTACTGGATGAGAACCAGTGTCCCCTGTAAGTCACTGGATATGAACCAAGGGTCCCCTGTCCATCACTGGATGAGAACCAGGGTCTCCTGTCAGTCACTGGATGAGAACCAGTGTCCCCTGTCAGTCACTGGATGAGAACCAGGGTCTCCTGTCAGTCACTGGATGAGAACCAGTGTGGGTACAGTCTCCACCCTCCCAGGCAGCCCTGAAGACTGGGTGAAGCCCTGACCTACCTCAGTGGGAATGAGCTGGAGACAGCTTTAGACAAGTTGAGGAGGGAGGGTTTGCAGGAGGCAGGAGGAGCCACCCCTGGCTGCAGGTGAGGGTTGGTGTGCCCACAGCCTCTGGACTTGGGGCTCATTTTCAGCAACCAGACTCTTCCTCCCTCCTGGCACTGTGGTTGGAACTCGACCCCTCATTTGTAAGAAAGGACATAAATGTGCATCATGGTTTTTTTCTTTCTTTCTTTTCTTTTCAGGGTTGCAAACCCAGGACTTTACATTACACTGCAGGTGGAATGCCCATAACCAAAATGCTTGGGACACAAGCATTTCACATTTTTTTAATATTTATTTTTTTAGGTGTAGATGGACACAACACAATGCCTTTATTTTTATGTGGTGTTGAGGATCTAACTCGGGTCCTGCCCTTGTTAGGCAAGAGCCCTACCACTGAGCCACAATCCCAGAATTTCAAATTTCACATTTTTTAAGACTCTAGAACACTTGCAAATGTGTAATGAGGTAGCTCCAAGGTGGGGTCCAAGTCTAAGCACACACTTCTCGTTTGCTTCACCTGCACCTTATAGACGTATCCAGAAGATTCCCCCCA
>NW_026008356.1:0-3674 GCF_001458135.2 Marmota marmota marmota | reverse complement strand
TGGGGGAGGGGCTCTGTAATTGCTGCGCGGCCCCGGTTCCCACGCTCCTATTGTTGGCGACTTTGTTTCCAATTCCCATCACGTGTGCTAATTAGTTAGCGCTGCTGGCTGGCTGGGAGGCGTGTGGCGGGCCTAAAAGCAGAAAGATCACTTCCTGTAGGGAGCTGGGCAGGCTGAATACTACTCCGGGCTTCTTTCTCTCTCCTTGTGTTCTGCGCCTCCCAGGAGGGTGGGAGTGGGCAGGGGAAGGAAGGGGAAGAAGTGCGGATTGTGGAGCAAAATGCCTCTGAATGGCAACAGCAACCAAAAAGCTGGGGGTGAGAGTGGGGCAGGGGAAGCTTAAGGGCAGGATAGTGACAAAAGCAGGGTTAGAGGAGAAATTCACATTAAATCTCTAGCCTGATTTGGAAATGCTCCCCAAAATTCCGTTCATGATTTTGTTCAGTGAATCTTTTCAAGATTAGAGAGATGGAGAAAGGATTTTTGCTCTGTTCATTTTAAATGTTGATGGTGGTGGTTTCACACACGGAGTAAAAATAAAGCCTCACTGTTCCAAAGGAGAAGAGTGAAACAGTGAGTCGCGACTCGTGAGTCACTGAATGGTCCTTGGACTCAGCTTCTGACTTTTATCACTTTGGCACTGAGCTTTTAGAAGGGATTCAGTGATGAGTTAGAGATCCCTCACACAGGACAGTAGTCAGCTTCCCCGTATACCTGGGCCCAAAGAAAATATGCTTTCTATATTTCTTGGCTTTTAATTGAGTTTCAGGCTTTAGACATGTTCTGATTATCACGATGGAAGTTTCTGCTTTGAAGATGCTATATTATCCGTATTTCTTCCAGGGTGGCATTTATAAGGATTCACTGTAAAACCTATGCAGTAATCAACAGGAAGAAGATTCTGCCTAGGTTTTACAGTGAGTCCTTATAAATCAACAGGGAGAAGAGGAATATGGTCAAGGATGACTTCGTTCAGCATGCAGTTAGCAAGGATAGTTTCAGGATCTTGGGCTCTTGGCCCTTGCAATCCTGTCCTCTCGGCCGGAGGATGAAAGGGCGCAGACCACTTCTCTCTTGCTGTAAACCAAGTGCATTCTCTGCTGCCCCAACAGTTTGCTGCAGAGTCCTGGTGGGGTCCCTGTGTACTGGGCTGGGGAGAGAGAGGAAACATAAACACTATCTTTATGCAGCTTGGAAAGCCAGTTTAGGAGGCAGAGAAGTATTTAAACCAACGATTAAGGATGATTCAGAAGTGGAGATCTATACTAGGGATTCCGAGACTAGAGGATAGATACCAGATCCAGGTGGGGGATATTTGGGGAGGTTTCCTGGAGACAGGTTGATTCCTCTGACACTAATGACAAATAACTGTTGGCAAAGAGAAAAAAGGAAGGAAGGGGCATTGTGAAAAGAGATAATAGGGTACGCAAAAGTCCTACACATCAGGGATGGAGTGCAAGGTACTGTGCAGACAGGTGTGCACAGCCGCAGGACAGGACTCTAGGGGTAAGCATGGGTAAGCATGGGTACGCTGGAGAGGTAAGCATCATGAGAAGTCTTGTGGGAGGATTTGGAATGTATCTTAAATACCAAGAAAAAGGCGTAAAATAATCAAATGTGTCTTTAAGAAAGATTTCGTGGATAGTAGTATGAAGTATGGGTTGAAGTGACTCAGGTCAGAGGCAGTTCTAACTGGAGACTAACTCAATGGTCTGGCTACATGAGAGATGTAAGAGACTGAAATGAAGAGTGGGATGGAGAAAACAGGCTAGATTCAAGAACTATTTAGAATATGGAATTGACAGAGCTTGGGGACCAACCTCACTCTGGCAGTAAGCAACTGAGAGAAATGAGGGCAACTCCAGGTTTCTATGTGCTATACCTGGGCAAATGATGGTGGCATTCGCAAGAGGAGCAACTTGGAAGACAAAGAACAGTATAGTGAAATACTATACTATACTACAAAATTTTATGAAAAAAAAATTGTAGCAACATGGGAAATAGTTACAAAACTAAGTGAAACAAAATTCAGAATATAAAATTTTATTTATACTTTGATCAGAACTATGTTGACCATAATCTATAAATAGAATAGTAACATGGAAGAAAATGTACTAAAATATGTCTGATGGGGCCATAGATGATGTCTTCCCACTTAATGTAGTTTTCAAATTTCTGTATTAAGCAAGTATTATTTTATAATGGGGAAAAAGCAACACATTCTCTTTAACTTTTCTACAAAAGGACTACTGTTCCTTTGGTGTTTTTTTTTTAAGAGAGACAGAGAATTTTTTAATATTTATTTTCTAGTTATCGGCGGACACAACATCTCTGTTTGTATGTGGTGCTGAGGTGAAAAATACCGATCGAACCCGGGCCACACTCATGCCACGCAAGCGCGCTACCGCTTGAGCCACATCCCCAGCCCCGTTCCTTTGGTTTTAAAACAGAGGATTTGTACTTAACTGAAAGCTAACTTTTCCCTAGTCTTATTTATTTTCATTTAAATCAAAGCTGTAATATTTTCCCCAGATCCATTTGCTACACAAGTGATCTACAAACATATCAGAAGCAAAAGGGAAAAATAAATCTTCTTCCAGTAAAAATTTTAAAAGATTTTGAAAATCCCTCCATTTGGATATTTCTTTTTGCTTCTCTTGGGTGGGCAAGAGGAAGCAAGAGAGCTTAGTTTCAGGAGATCTTAAAGAGATCTTGAGAAGTTGCATAGTGTAATGATTAGGAACACTAATAATGGAGACAACCATTAGTTAGTTGATTCTAAGTGCTCCAAAGAAAATTTAAGGCCTTCTTTTTAATTGAATGTAATAGGTAAAATGCTGAGATCGAGTGAGATCTTGAAGAGCCCCTGAGCTGGCAGCTTTAGCAAGAACAGCCCTAAAGATCAGCACATCCCCTGGAATGGACTTTTGATTCCATATCCAGTTACACCAGTTGTGCTACAAAGAAACAACCTAATCAAAACCTGAGCATATGACTTGGTTTAGAATATGTCGATAAGAGAGAAAAGGGTGGAGAATTTTGCCTTAAGAATTTATTTTTTGAAAAATACTCAGCAACCACTGGGTGCAGTGTGCATGTCTGTAACGACTGGAGAGACTGAGGCAGGAAATCGCAAGTTTCAAGGCCAGCCTCAGCAACTTAGTGAGGCCCTGTCTCATAAAAAAAAAAAAAAAGAAAGAATTGAGGATGTAGCTCAGTGGTAGAACACTCCTGAGTTCAATCCCCAGTACTCAAAAAGAAAAAAAAAAAAAAAAGTACTTAGCAACCAAGCAATTATGAGCGCTTCTTATAGGCCAACAACTTCATTAAGCACTTCAGGTGTAGCTTGCTGAGGAGCCTGCAAGGTAGGCACTGTTATCATCATCACAATCATGCCCACTTTGCAGATGAGGGAACTGAGGTGCAGGGTGAGAGTAAGTAACCTATTCACTCACAGCTTGTACGGATGTGGCTAGGGCTTGAACCCAGATGGTTGTCTCCATTATTAGTGTTCCTAATCATTACACTATGCAACTTCTCAAGATCTCTTTAAGATAATTTTTTACTGTTATGAATCTCAGACATACAGTGTGTGTTAACCGGGCATTTGGAGCAAATTCTGTGCTGTGCTCCTACCTCCTTGTAAGAGCATAGAAGCAGCATTTGGGAGGCAG
>NW_026008355.1:0-3675 GCF_001458135.2 Marmota marmota marmota | reverse complement strand
TGACTAGCAGTAAAACCAAACCGAGCATTAGCTCCAACCCTAAACCTAAATTAAACTAAACCCTAACACTATACCTAGACCTAACCATAGTCTTAATTCGAGTCCTAATCCTAACCTTAAAATTATACCTGACACTGACTCATATGCTAAACTCACAATAGCTCAAAACACCATCCTAAACTTAAACCAAAACTTAACAGTAACCCTAGCCCTTATTTGAGTCCTGACCCTAACCCTAACCCTGACTCATATCCTAAACTAACCCTAGCTCTAAATATCACCCTAACTTTAAACTTAACCCTAATACTAAAACTAACCCTAACCCTAACCCTATTCCTAAAACTAACCCTAATTGTAACCCTAATTCTTATATTAGCAATTGTCCTAACACTAGTCCTAACCCTAACACAAAACTAGCCCTAAACCGAACCCTAAACCTAACTTTAACCCTAACCCTACCCTACCTCTAGCCCTAAAATTAGCTCTAACTCTCTCCCTTACCCTAAGTGAAACCCTAACCCTAATGGTAAACCTAGACATATCCCTAATCCTTAGGCTAACCAAAATCCTAACCCTATTAATAGTCATGACCCTGACCCTCATTCTAGCTCTAATCCTATCCCAAACCCTTATGCTAACCCTGACCCTTATTCTGACCCTAACACAAACCCGAGGTCTAAAACTGACCCTAACACTGGCCATAGCGCTAACTCATACCTAAATCTAACCTTAACCCTAGCCCTAAGACTAACTCTAACTCTCACTCTATCTTTATTCCTAGTTCTAAACCTATCCATTACCATAAGCCTAACCCAAGCCCTAATCCTTGCCCTATCATTAGTCCTAGCCCTAACTGTAGATCTAACCCTAACTCGAAATCTATCCCTAACCCTAAGCCTAACACTAAAACTAGCCCTAACCCTAATGCTAATCATAAAACTAGCCCTAACCCTATCCTTAGAAGTAAAACAAACTGAGCAATAGCCCTAACCAGAAACCTTAACTTAAGCCAAACCCTAACACCTAGACATAACCATAGCCTTAATTTGAGTCCTAACCCTAACCTTAAATCTAACCCTGACCCTGACTCATATTCTAACATTCACCCTAGCTCTAAAAACCCTCCTAACCTTAAACTGAATCCTAAAAGTAAACCTAATTCTAATTCAAGTCCTAAACCTAAACCTGATCCTGACTCATATTATAACACAAACCCTAGCTCTAAATATAAACCTAACCTTAAACCTAAACCTAACACTAGACCTATTCCTAACCCTAACCCTAAAGGTAACACTCATTGTAACCCTAGTTCTTAAATTAGCCATTGCCCTAACATTAGCCCTAACCCTAACACAAAACTAGCCCTAATCCGAGCCCTAAACCTACATTTAACTCTAACCCTAACCCTAACTCTAGCTCTAAAGCTATCCCTTACCCTATGAATAACCCTAAACCTAATGGTAGCCCTAGACCTATGCCTAATCCTTAGGCTAACCAAAATCCTAACCTTATTAATAGTCCTGACCCTAGCCCTCATTCTAGCTCTAATCTTATCACAAACCCGAACACTAACCCTGACACTTATCCTGGCAGTAACATCAACCCTAGTTCTAAATCTCACCCTAACACTAGACTAAAACATAACACGAGCCCTGTACCTAAACCTAATCCTAAATCTAGCCTTAACTCTAGCCCTAGACCTAAAAAAACCTAGTCCTAGGCCTAACAATAACCCTTATCCTAACACAAACACTAACCCTACTCCTAGACCTAAACCTACTCCTAATTCTGGCTGTAACCCTAACTTGAACTATAACCCAAACACTGACTCTGCCTTTAATAGTAAAACTACTTCTAAACCTGACCATAACTGAAATTCTAAACCTAACACTAGACCTTGTCATAACCCTAACCCTAAAACTAGCCCTAATAATAACCCTAGCTCTTACATTATCCACAGCTTTAATCCTAGGCCTAAAACTAAAAAAAAATCTAGAGCTAATCCTAGGCCTTAACCTAGCCCTAAGCATAACCCTAACCCTAACCCTAACCCTAACCCAAACCTAACCCTTGCCTTAGTCCTAATCCTAGCTCAAATCCTAACCCTTACTATAAACATAAACCTAGAACTATCCCTGAATCTAACCCCAAAACTAGTACTAATCCTAACCTTAATCCTAACCCTAACCCTAGCTCTAAACCTACCCATTACCCTAACCCTAAACCTAATTGTAACTCTAGCCTTAAAAGTAACCATAATCCTAACCCTAAACAGAAAACTAACCCTAGATCTAACCCTAAACTAATACTCGCTATAGCCCTAAACATAGATCAAACTCTAACCCTTAACACAAACCTAAACATAACCATAGACCTAACCCTAAACTTAAATTTAACCCTGCCCCTAACCCTAAACCTACATCTAACCGTATTTATTACCCTAACCCTAACCCTAAACTTAATTATAACCATTTCTCTAACCCTTACCCTAACCCTAAACCTACCTTAATCCTATCCCTAAACATAACCCTTAACCTAACCCTTGCTCTAACCCTAATCATAGCTCAGAACTTAACTCTTACACTAAACATAATACTAACACTAATGCTAGTTCTAACCCATATCCTAACACTAACTCAAGACATAATCCTAACCATAAGTCTAGCTATAAACTTAGCTCTAACTGTATCCATTACCTATTCGTAACCCATACCCTAATGCTAATTCTAGGCCTAACCCTATCTCAAGACCTAATCCTAACCATAACCCTATCCCTAACCTTAACTCTAACTGTATCAAATACCCTAAACATAACCCTTTCCCTAATGCTAACCCTAGCCCTAACCCTAAACCTACCACTAACCCCAACCCTATCAATTACCCTAAACCTAACCTGAACCCTAAATCTAACACTATCATAACTCTAACGATAACCCTAATGCTAATTTGAGTCCTAATCCTAAACTCAAACCTAAAAGAAACCCTAACCATGACCCTGACCCTAATAATTCCCCTAGCTCTAAGCTAACACTTACCCTAAACCTAATACTTACATTAGACATAGCCAAAACTTAACCCTAAAACTATCCATAACCATAACTCTAGACCTGACATTAGCCCAATATATAATCCTAGTCCTAACCTGAACACAAACCCTAGCCCATAGTAGCACCAAACATAGCCTTAATCATAACCCTAACCTTAAACCTAGGCCTAACTTAAAACCAACCCTATCCCTAATATTAGAACTAACTTAGCCCTATCCCTAACCTTACCCTAATCTTAACCTTAGCACTGAAACTAAGTCTAACTCTCTCCCTAGCCCTAAAACTAGTTCTAACCCTATCCCTTAATGGAACCATAAACCTAGCCCTAACTCTAGGCATAACCCTAGCCATTTCCTTAGGCCTAGCCCTAACCCTAGATCTAACCTTAACTCTAAATCTAACCCTAATACAAAGCCTAAGCCTAAACTTAACACTAACCCTAACCCTAACACTACTCCTAAAACTAGCCCTAACTATAGTCCTAGCCTAATACAAAACCGAGCCATAGCACTAATCCTAACCCTTAACCTAAACCAAACCCTAACCCTACACCTAGCCCTAACCCTAGCCCTAATTCGAGTTTTAAGCAGAAATCTAAAACTAATCCTAACCCTGATTCTGACTCTAA
>NW_026008354.1:0-3676 GCF_001458135.2 Marmota marmota marmota | reverse complement strand
GGGTGACGTTGGCCCCCGGGCCACCTGCGGGAGGTCCCCGCTCTCCTTGCCTCCTCCACGGCCTGCCCTCTCGCATGCCCTGAGGCTGGCCGGGGTCTCAGAGCCCGTGAACTGCCACCAGTCACCAGGCACTAAGGAGAAATGGCAGGTTCTCAGGTGGACGATGACAAGCTCCCCGGGCCCGGGGAGGAAATCTGTCCGGTCAACTGTACCCGAGGCAGAGGGAGGGCCAGCTGGGCCTGCAAGCCCCTGGCGCTGCCCTCGGGCCAGTGGCCTCCCAAGGTGGCCGGGGTAGTCAGTGGGTGGCTGGGGCTCCGCCTGGCAGGGCCCTGGTGGCCCTCCCATGAGCCATGGACATCAGAGACGTCCATGGCTTACAGACGCGTCACTGAGGGCTCTGGGGACCTCGGCCAGGAGCGGCGTCTTTGGTGTTTCCCGCGTGCCTGGCAGGCGCTGTCACAAGTGTCTCTTCCCACCCTGAACCCTGCTGAGTCACCGCCAGCTGCTCAGGTCACACCCGTCCAGTTCCACGACTCACAAACCGGGGCGGACAGGACGAGCAGCGTGAAGTGACAGCCCTTTAAACTGCAGTCACGTGCCAGGCGCGGCAGCCACGCCGTGACCCCAGCAGCTGGGGAGGCTGAGGCAGAGGACGGCAGCCAGGCAGCCTCGGTGACTTGCAAGGCCCCGTCTCCAAACAGAAAGGGCCGGGATGAGGCTCAGGGTGGAGCATCGGGTCCAACCCCAGCACCCGGGGGAAACGCGGACCCATCCTGGCATGGCCGCCGTGCCCGAGTCCCCGGACCTGCCTCACCAGAATGAAGCTGAGTCCCTCCCCCCGGTTGGGGACCTCCCGGGGCTGCGATGGCCTGCCACAGCGTGGCCTCTGAAACGGCAGGAGTCTGCGCTCTCCTGTTTCACAGGCTCCCGGGGCCCCAGTGTCCCTTGGATTCCGGCCGCGTGCTCAGTCTCACCTCTTCCCCGGGCTCCCCCTGCCTTACGCGTCCCTTCCAATGGAGATGCGATAACAGGGTGGACTCGGGGCCACCCTCCTCCAGGTGACCCCATTTCAGTGATTTACATCTGCAAATCGTCTCCAAACAAGGCTGCATTCTGAGGTCTGAGGGTCTGCGTGACCCTGGGGACACTGTTCAAGCCAGTCACTTGGCCTACCCATGTGACCAGACCCTCCACTGCCCTTCTCCTCCTTTCTTCCCCTGCCTAGCTGCTGGAGAGCAGGGCTCCTTCCTGCTCCTGCCCCAGGGCCTTTGCATCCGCTGTCTTGCCTGGACACTTGGAGCTGTCCTCGTGGCCGTAGATAAGCTCCCTTGCTCTCGGTCCCCTGAGTGCCTGGTGTCCTGTGCATGCCTGGCAGGCACTGCATGTTGATTGCTCACCCTCTGCTGCCTCGGAGCAGCTGAAAGAAGACGTTCTGCTTGCTCTTTGTCCCCAGTTCCTACCACAGCCCCCGGCACATAGTAGGTGCAGTCTCATGACCTAGCTGCAAGGGGCCTGGGGCCATGGTGTAGGGAGGGAAGGGATGGGCTCTCTCCCTCTTCCGCCCAAGCCTTCTCTTCCGAGCCTCGTCTCTGTGTCCACTGGGAGGAGGGAGGAGCCTCCCCTGCCCTCGGCCAGCCATCTAGACCAGCAGCCCCACTGTGCCCACGGGAGGCCGCGTTCCCAGAGGCAGCAGGGCTGTGCCAGGACCATGTCCACCCCCAGGCCTGACCATGGCTCCTTCCTCCCTGGGCAGCACCAGTGACCACTGCTCAGGGCTGGCGTTAGCCGGGGCCTGCACCTGGCCACCTGCAGCCGGGTCACAAGGCTGGGGCTGGAGGTCCCTGTGCCCCAGGGACAGCCTCCATTTCCAGGCTCAACACCACCATTCCCCAGAGGCCACTTGGTGTCCCAAGATGCGTGCTCCAGGAGTAGCGCGTCCCTGGCCATCCCGGTGGCCAGCCGGGGTCTGTCGGTCCTGAGGGATCGGCCCACCCAGAGGCTGCTGGCGGCCACAGTGTTTGCAAAGGAAAACAAACCGCCTGGTCGAGGGGGTGGCCAGCAGCCGTGGGTCAGGGGCCTGCTTCCCGGCCCCCTGGACGGCTCCACAGGACGCGCAGCCGTCTCCTGTTTCCATCTGAGACACTAAGGCCGGTGGCTTCGCGGCCTGGGGCCTGGCTGTGCCCTGCTGAGCCCCGAGCCCAGGTGGCTCTGCTGTGCACCCCGCTCCTGAGGTAGCTGTGGAGGGCGGCAGACCAGGCGCCATTGTGTGTCGCGGTTCTCGCCGTGACGGCCTCGGGGACCAGCGCCCGGCTCCGGGAGGCCGGCCCTCTCCAAGCCCACGGGGCCATGTGGCCCCACAGAGCGGTTTTGTGCCATGACCGAGGCGGACACCCTCCTGCCAAGGGCTGGGCGCTGCTGAGCTTCTGAGCTGGGACCCTGCCCCCCTGCAGCCGCCCTTCCAAAGGTGAAAGATCAGAGGTCAGGGGCACAGGCGGGCCAGGCGCCTGGGTTAGGTCAAGTTGGGGCTTCCTGGGGGGATTCTGAGGGAAAAGGGCAGCGGTGGCGGCGGCCTGGGGTCTGCAGGCGGGGAGAGGCCTGCGGGGGGCTCTACCCGAGGCCTTTGCGGAGGCCCTGCCGAGGCGCTGGACCCAAGGCCTGGGCGTCCACCAGGCGACATGCGCACAGCGGGCAGGTCCAGGCAGGAGGCCGTGCGGTGGCCGGGGCGCGGGTGGCCTCCCTGGGGACGGGGTGCGTGCGAGGGATGGGACCTCGGCTGGCAGCCTGGGCCCCACCACGCTGGAGCCTGGGGTCTCCTACCGCGTGACTTCTCGGGCGCCTCGAGGGCCTGCCCTGCACCTGGACCCAGACCACCTCTGGCCTCAGGGCTCTTCAGTGCCCCTCCAAGTCCTTGTGGTGTGAAGATGGTGGTTTTAAACCAGAAGTCACGCCCTGTAATCCGAGAAAGGATCTGGGAAGTCCGTTTTGAAACCGTGCAGGGGTGGAAAAGTGGCCCCGGGGTACGCTGGACACCTGTGTTAGAGCATCGGTCCTTGGAGTGGGGCCCTCCTGGCCTGCCCGTCACACCACCAGGCCTGAGGGGGAGCATGGAGACCCTGGAGTCCCAGCCTGGTTTGAATCCCAGTTCCAGGACTTCCTGGCTGTGTGGCCTCTTGTGCCTTACTTAACATCTCTGTTCCTCTGTTGCCTCATCTGTAATATGGGGATGGTTACTGTCTGAATAAAGGAGCTTAATGCTTAAAGCAGTGCCCGGCTCTTGGAAGTGCTCGCTCTCTAGTGCTAGTGCAGGTCCAGCGCCTGTCGTCGGAGCTCAGTGCTGTGGTCCCCACCAGCTGAAGACCCAGTCACCTGTGACTGCGACAGGCCACCTGGCCCAGCAGTGTCATCGGCCGTGGTTCTGGCTCAGTGAGGCGGGGGTCAGGCTGGGCAGCTGGCTGGGCTGCAGGACCCCCAGCCAGATGGCATCACTCTCTGCGAGGCCGGGGGCGGGTCCTGGGCTCATGCTTCCTGATGGCAGGGCAGCCTGGACGGGGACCACTGGGACATGGCTTTCCTCACCGGGCCCAGAAGTCACCCCGCAGTGCCAGGCTGCCCGGCCCGTGGGCCCAGGTGGGCACAGCGCCGCCCCGGCCCAGGTTCCAGGCAGGGGGACAGAACC
>NW_026008353.1:0-3676 GCF_001458135.2 Marmota marmota marmota | reverse complement strand
AGAGGAAGAAAGTTTAGAGCAGAAAAAGCCATCAGGGGAAAAGTTACAACAGGAGACTGCTACTAACACCTTTCTATCACCAGAGGGCGTGAGTGTCCAACCAACAGTGCCACCTCCATATGCTGGGAGGCTCCCAACCCCCGCAGTTGATAGTTGGAATCCTGAGACAGGATCTCAAATATTAACATGCCCTGTATTTGAGCAGGCAGGAGGGCAGCGAATTCACCATACTTTAAGTTTCAAAAAAGTGAAGCAGCTAAAAGAGGCTGTAACAACCTATGGTCCTCAAGCACCCTTCACTGTAAGCATGGCCCCTTCGGCTGTGGCTCTCAACAATTCTTATCTATAGATGAGTTGTCTTTTATGTCCTCATGGAAAACTTTTATTTCAACAGAAGGAAAAGTACTTTTGATTTGACAGAGTGATCTTGAAGCGTAAAGAATTAACAAATTTTGTAATGCCTACTTTTTAAATAGAAATTTACTTGAAAGAAAAAAAAACATAGTTTTTTTCTCTTAAAGGTAGAGACTAATAGTTCTTGAGATTCTATTAGTTGGTACCTAGCAAGCAGTGTCTTTGTTGTGCTATATCATATGACAGGGGAAATTGTATTATTTTATTCATTTCCCTGTAGGTCTAGAGAATTGAAGTATCTACAACATATAGAAAATTTTGTCTGTGGCAATAAGATTCTTCTACAATATACTGATACTTTGCTTCCCATACAATTCCCATATCATAGGCTTCCAGATCACTCAATTGCTATATTATTGTTCTCTTACAACACTGAAACTGAGAAATAACTTCTTTAATTTCACCAGATTTATATGAATTTGCAGTTTCAGGAATCAGTGACATTCAGGGATGTGGCCATTGCTTTCTCTCAGCAAGAGTGGCAAAGTCTAGATTCTTCTCAGAGAGACTTGTACAGAGATGTGATGTTGGAGAACTATAGGAATTTGGTCTCACTGGGTAAGTTTACCTCTCTTAAATAACTTAAAATGTATTCCCTGAAACTTTGTCCATTATAAATTTTAGGGATGTCTTAAGTGAACACAATTGATTCTCCATGATCCCAAAGAGTCTAGCTTTGTTAGGCTAGAAAGGATGAAACAAGATTAGAATTCCATTATGGTATAAACTCTGACAGAGAGGCCAGGTTTCCTATTGTGTTTATGCTCAAAATTGCTATAAATAAATACTCTATTAAAGTCTGACCCATATATAGGCAGAACAGCTAGACAAAGAGTCCTGATATTTTTCAAATATCTGAAGAGCCTGTACAAATGGTGGATTGTATAAACCGGAATCATTTAAAACAATTTACCTTATTTTATTTCTTAGAACATAATTAATCTGATTGTATAGATAAAATGAATATCTCCTCAACTTTGTATTTAAGATTAAATGACTATCTTATAGATGGAAATGACTCAGGAAACTTTTTTTTTCCTCAGCAAAATGACCATTGTAATGTGAATAGTTTATGCTGTGCTTATCATGTATGAGTCACTATTGTAGAATCTTTAATAGATACTTATATTAACTGATTTTTATCCTTAGGATCACCTTTAAGACAGGTACTATTTTTACAGTCATTTTAAATGACAGTGCTCTTTAAGTAAATTACATACTACTTAATAAGATCACATGGCTGATAAGTAGCAAAAGTAAAATTGAACCCAGGCACTTTGTTTCTGCATTCTGTGTTCTCAGTTGCATAGTCATACTTTCTGTTAAAGACACAGAAGATAAATATGTAGATAAGTAGGTATGTAGATAGATACATAGATTTCATTTAAAATAAAACCATTTCCCTGCCTGTCTGGTTACTTGAACTCCTTTTCCCTTTTTTGAAGTATTTATCAAAATTGTTTTAGCCTTTATTAAAAATTAACCAAAGCTCAAGGTATTTTTGAATTAATATTTTTCTTTGCTTTATTATTTGGCATGCTTATTTATAAGCAGGGCATTCTCTTTCTAAACCACATGTGATTACCTTATTGGAACAATGGAAGGATCCATGGGAGACAGGGAGGAAAGATAAAAGAAGACGATGTGCAGGTAAGAGTGAGTCAGGTGTGGAAACCATCACTGTTGGAAACAGCCCAGGTGGTCAGGGAGGAGGCATATCCCTAGGGTGGTTGGAAGTTTTCCTTCAAAGACCTGTGTGGAAAAGGCCTGAGACTTGGGGAAGAAATAGATATCTCACCAAACTTTCCAAAGGAGCCTCATGTTTACCCATTTTAACCCTTATTTGCCTTCTCTTATTTCTCTCTCATTTTATTTGGGGTTTACATTCTTTCCTAGTATAATTTTTCATCTGTATTTTGAATTTGCATCCAGCTTGTCTTTTACATTTAGATTTATTTATATATCCTGAGGTAGTAATATTGGATCAGGCCCAAGAACGAGAAGTAAGGGCTCAAGGCATTTGATTATGTAGAACATCTTAAGTAGGGTGAACAAATACCTTGAGGTAGGAATGAGCTCTGTCAGGAGCAATAAGTGATAGCAGATTAATAGGGAAGAATAAGAATAAAAAAGGAAGCTAGAGGAGGAGCCAGGTTCTATATAGTTTTTTAATTAATTGTCAAGTATTTGAATTATTTCTCTAAAAGTGACTAGTGGCTATGATCTAATTTATGTTTATCTAATTTTTAAATTTTAAAAATTTCTGTGATATATGAAATAGATACTAGAAAAACACATTAAAATATACAGTTTGATGAGTTATTATAATGGTTCAGAAGATTAAACATTTATAAAAAAATAATGTCAGCCTTCCAGAAAAGTTAAAAAATTATACAAAGATTTTTCATATATCCCTCTCCAAATGAGGAAATAAAATTTTCCTACTATTGCTGAAGTCTTTCACATGCCTCTGTCGAATTATAAACCCTTTTCCTCCCTCCCTAATTAACCATTTAGCCACTTCAAACTTTTCTAGGTATCCCATATCTCCCACTTTCACACGTTCTTCTCAAATTAGCCTACTAAACATTTTGTTGATTACCTGTTGGGGTTTTTGGGTTCTTGGGTTTGTCAAGTAATTTCACACTGCTCTCTTTTCTTTTTCCTGCACAAATATGTAGACCACATAAACCTCAGCTGTATTATCTTGCATCCTCCCACTAATAAAGAGTTTTTAAGAGTACCTTTCCCCGTAGTTTGGGGGTATATGTTGTGTATAGATTTTTTTGTAGTTTTGCTCTATTGTTTGCTTTGTTTTATGGAAGTTATTTGGTTAAATTAAAAAACAGTCCTAGTACTTCCACCTTAATTCTAATTTCTATTTTAGATAATTGCTGTGGATGTTTGTAGAGGGTAGTCTGAATGGGGACAAGAGTAGTAGAAACTGTGGGTGATAGCATTTGGTTTAGAACATGAATGGTTCCAAAATGGCGAGAAGGTATAGTTTTCATGATATGATATGGAGGCAAAGATGGAAATCAACAGGTTCTGGCTTAAGAAGCTGAAAGGGTAACAGTTGCCTGAGATGATAATGAGAAGGTAGATCTAAAGATACCTGCTTTACCTATGTTAATTTGGAGATGATTACTAATCATCCAGTGAGAGATGCTGAGTAGGCTGTTGAATATGCAGTTCCAGAATTCAGGGAACATTTAGGCTCATGTACAGAAAAAAAAAAAAAAGGAAAAAGAAAAAAGAAAAG
>NW_026008352.1:0-3676 GCF_001458135.2 Marmota marmota marmota | reverse complement strand
CAGTATTAATCTTTTCCTTACCATTTTTAAGTACCCCAGTTTTGGACCTTCTCAATTCAAGTGTTCACTGTCAGGAACACTGTACATTTTAAGGGTTCACTTCATTTTGATCTCTATGGGTAAATGGAGCTCGAAATCAAACAGTGTTGGTGCTAGCTTCTTGAAACTTCACGTACTCGATCAATTCCCTATCAGTACTCTCTGATTTCTTCCTTGTGAAAGTATCCCAAAGCTGAAGCATGCAAAAAAAAAAAAAAACAACAAAAAAAAAACTTTATCTGAGAGCACTTTAGGAGATAACAGGAAAATATGCATGCACTGAACTACCTCCCCCAGTCATTTGGTTAGTTTTCTTTGATATTGCACAGGATCCATCTGTTAGCTTGTCCCACTAGTCTCCACAAGATTGGAACTTCTATGATCAAAGGTTCTCTAAACAGGTTAGTGTTAGTTTTACGGTTAGGGTTAGGGCTAGTGTTAGAGCGAGTGTTAGGGTTAGAGTTAGTTTTGTTCACATTTCTTTGATATTGGGCAGGAGTCATCTTTTACCTAGTCTTACTATGTTCACCAGTTTGGGGCCTTCTTGGTTCAAGGTTCACCGTCAGGAATAGTTTGAAATTTAAGGTTTCACTTCATTTGAACCTATACAGATAAATGGAAATGGAGCTAGAAATGGAGCTAGAAATGAAACAGGGTTTGTTGTAGCTGCTTGAAACTTCACACACTCAGTCTGTTCTCTGTGGACACTCTGTGGTTTCTTCTTTGTGAAAGTAGCTCTAAGTACAAGCATGCAAAAACAACCTCATCCGAGAGAATTTTATGAGAAATCAGGAAAATATCCATGTCCTGAACTTCCTCCACCCAATTATTTGGTAAGATTTGTTTGATACTGCACAAGATTCATCTGCTAGCTTGTTGCACTGGGTTCCCCAAGTTTGGGACTTGTATGATCAAAGCTCTATAAACAGGATAGCTTTAGAGTTAGTGTTAGAGTTAGGACTAGAGTTATAACTAGTGTTGTGTTAGAGTTATTTTTGTTCAAATTTCTTTAATACTGGGCAGGATTTCTCTTTTACCCAGTCTTATTATGTTCCCCAGTTTGGGGCCTTCTAATTGCAATTGTTCACTGTCAGGAACAGTTTGTATTTTAAAGTTTCACTTCAAGTTGTCCTATATGGTCAATGGAAATGGAGCTGGTAACCAAACATGGTGGGTTTTAGCTGCTTGAAATTTCACACACTCAATCAGTTCTCTGTGGGCACTCTCTGGTTTCTTCCTAGTCAAAGTTTTCCAAAGCTATGTCAATGAAAAGAACATTTTCCAGGAGCACTTTAGGAAAAAACAGGAGAAATAGGTATGCACTGAAACACCTCTCCCAATTATTTTTTCAGAGTTTATTTTTTTTTAATACTGGGAATGATTCATCTGTTACTTTTCCCTACTAGGCACCCCAAGTTTGGATCTTCTATGATCAAAGGTTCTCTAAACAGGTTAGGGTTAGGGTTAGGTTTAAGATTAGGGGTAGTTTTAGAATTAGTGTTGGTGTTAGAGTTAGTTTTGTTCAAATTTCTTTGATATCAGGAAGGATTTATCTTTTACCTAGTCTTACTATATTCCCCATGTTTGGACCTTCTCTGTTCATGGTTCGCTGTCAGGAACAGTTTGGGTTTTAAGGTTTCACTTCATCTTGACTTATATGTGAAATTGGAAATGAAGCTGGATAACAAACAGGGTTGGTTTTAGCTGCTTGAAACTTCACACACTCAATCAGTTCTAGGTGGGCACTTTCTGATTTGTTCCTTGTGAATGTAGCCCTCTGCTGAAGCATGCAAAGTATAAGTTTAGGGTGAGGGTGATGTATAGGACTAGGTTTAGTGTTAGGGTCAAAGTCATGGTAAGGGTTAGTTTTAGGGTTAGGGTTAGGACTCTATTTAGGGCTAATGTTAGGACTAGGTGTAGGGTTAGGATTTGGTTTAAGTTAAAGTTTAGGGTTAGGGCTATGGCTCAGTCTTGTTTTAAGGCTAGGGCTAGTGTTAGGGCTAGATTTTGGATTGGTGTTAGAGTTAGAGCTGGTGTTAGGATGAGGTTTAGGATTAGGGTTATGGTTAGATTTATATTTACGGTTAGGCCTAGGTTAGGGTTCCGGAAGGGATAGGGTTAGTACTAGGGATACGAATGGAAGAGAGTTAGTTTTAGACTGAGTACAAGGATTAGGTTAGGATTAAGTTTACAGCTAAATTAGGACTAGGATTAAGGCTAGGGTTAGTGTTAGGGTTAGGCCTAGGGGTAGGGCTAGGTTTAGGGATAGCATTGGGGTTAAGGTAAAGTTTAGGGGAATGGGTGGTGTTATAGCTAGCTTTAGGTCTATGATGAGGGTTAGAATTAGGATTAGGGTTAGGGTTAGTGTTCAGTGTATTATTAAGGAAGGTTTAGGGCTAGAATAATGGCTATGGTTTCTGTTAGGTTTAGGGCTAGGACTAGGGCTAGGTCTAATGTCAGGTCTAGGGTTATGGTTAGGGATAGTTTTAGGATTATTGTATGCCTAGTTCTAGTGAGTTATGTTTAGTGTAAGGGTCAGATTTAGTGCTAGGGGTTTTATTAGGGTTAGAGTCAGGGTTGGCATTTGGTTTAGGATAAAGTTTACTGTTAAGGCTTGAGTTAGTGGTAGGTTTAGGTTTAGGGTTAGGGTAATGGATATGATTAGGTTTAGGTTTCAGTTAAGGTTTAGGGTAAAGAATGGGTTAGGTTTATTGATAGGGTTAGGGTTAGCATTAGGGTTAGGGTTATGTTTAGTGTAATGGATAGGTTTAGAGCTTGGGTTATTGCTAGGTTATGGTTTGGATTAAGTCTAGGATTAGGGTTAGGGTTAGGGATAGGGCTAGGGTTTGGTTTAGGGTAAGTATTAGGGTTAGGGTAAGTGTTAGGGTTAGGGCTAGGGTTATGGTTTGGTTAAGGTAAAGGTTAGTGTTTGAGCTAGGGTTATTGCTAGGGCGATGGTTAGGTTTAATATTAGGTCTAGGGTTATGTTTAAGGTTATGGTTTGGTTTAGGGTTAGGGTTATGGCTAGGGTTTTACTTAGGGTTAAGGTTAAGTATAGGGTAATGGATAATATCAGAAGTAGGGTTAGAGTTAGGGTTAGGATATGGGTTAGGAGTAGTGTTAGGATCAGGTTTAGTGTAAGGCTTAATGTTTCAGCTAAGGTTAGGTCTATTGCAAGGGTTAGGTTTGGGGTTAGGTCTAGGGTTACATTTATGTTTTAGGTTAGGTTTAGTGTTAGGGATAGGGTTATAATTAGGGTTATTGTAAGGGTAATGGTTAGGGTTAGAGCTAAAGTTTGGGCTAGGATTAAAATTAGGATTAGAGCTAGGATTAGGGTTAGGTTTTAGGATGTGGCTAGTGCTATGGTTAGTGAAAGGGTTTTCCTTGAGCTAGGGGTAGGTCTAAGACATGGGTTAAGGTTAGAGTTAGTGTTAGGGCTATGATTAAGGTTAGGGTTATGTCTAGGACTAAGTTTAGGCCCAGAATTAGGACTAGGTTTTATGTTAAGTTTAGGGCTAGGATTAAAACTATGGGTAATGTAAGAGCTAGGGTTATGCTTAGGGCTAGTTTTAGGGTTAGGGTTATGGCTAGGGTTTTAATTAGGGTTAGAATTAACTTTAGGGTAATGAATAATATT
>NW_026008351.1:0-3676 GCF_001458135.2 Marmota marmota marmota | reverse complement strand
TATATATATATATATATATAGTCTGTTTGTTTAATTTGTTCTAATTGGTTATACATGGCAGTAGAATGCATTTTGATATATTGTACACAAATGGAGCTTCTCATTCTCTGTTTGTACAGATGCAGAGTAACACAAGTAGTATTATCATACATGTATATAAGGTAATAATATTAGTCTGTCTCATTCTACCATCTATCCCCTCCCCTCACCTCTCCCCTCATTCTCCTTTACATAATCCAAAATTCCTTCATTCTTCCCTGCCTCCACTAGTCCACTATGGATCTGTGTCTGCTTATCAGAGAAAATATTTGGCCTCTGGATTTTTGGGATTGGCTTATTTTACTTAGCATAATATTCCCCAGCTCCATCCACTTACCTGCAAATGACACAATTTCATTCTCCTTTAAGGCTAAGTAATATTCCATTGTGCATCCACATTTTCTTTATCCATTCATCTGTTGAAGGGCATCTAGTTTGGTTCCATAATTTAGCTATTGTCAATTCAGATGTTATAAACATTGATGTGGCTGTATCACAGTAGTATGCTGATTTTAACTCCTTTGGGTATAAACTAAGGAGTGGGATAGCTGAGTGAAATGTTGGTTTCATTTCAAATTTTCTGAGGTATATTCATACTGCTTTCCAGATTGGTTGCACCAGTTTTCAGTCCCAACATCAATGTATGAATGTACATTTTCCCCCACATCCTTGCCAAAAAAATCGTACTGCTCATATCACTTTCAATTGTATGGATTTTGGTGAAGCTCCTCCTTTTTAGAATCAGCCACATAGGAAGGACCATTAACCCTGTTTCCTTGGCTTACTCCACAGATTTCAACCATCTCAGCTGCATGTCAATTATTTCTTCCCTTTCTATTCTCTTCTCTCATTTTAAGGCAAAAATAAAAACCACCAATAATTTAGATTAGAAATTTGAAAATAATAACCATATGTACCCTTGGAGAGCATTTGTGCTTTTAACCAACAGAAATCATACTATTTATGAGAGCCCAAAAAACTACTAGGGTAAAGTATAATGAATGAAGGAAGTGAGGAAATTCTCTTCTATGGCATGGTAAGAATAAACTGTTTATATTAAGACTTTTTATTGCCAGATATGGGATGGTGCCCATGTGCAATACCAGCTTCTCCAGACACTGAGGCAGCAGAAGCCCAAGATTGAGGCAAACCTGAGCAACTAAGTGAGGCCTTATGTCAAAACAAAACAAAACAACAACCACAACAACAACAACAAAAACAACCTGGGGATGTAGCTCAGTGGTAGAGTGCTTTCCTAGTATATGCGAGGCTCTGGGATCAATCTCCAGTACTGCAGGGAAAATAATAATAATAATACCCCCAAATCCATTTTATTGGCTTTTATTTTTGAATCCTCTAGTTGGCTAGAGTTTAACATCTTATATTGTATATAATGATATAAAGGCCTGGGAATGTTTTGTAATCAAATTGATTAAAAGAGGAAGAAGAGAATGGAAAATAGATTTTCATTTCATTCCCTAATGTTCTGATTCATTTAATATCTTCATCTACTACTAACATTAGATTTATATACTATCCTTGGTTTGTCTTGATAGCATATTACTTAAAGTCAGGATTACTAAAGTTCTAACTTTCTTGATTATCTGTTAACATGTGTATGTATGTCATTTCTGCTTGCTCTCCATTTGTCCTTTAACAACTCAATATCAGGCAAAGGGTCAATGGACCCATGAAAAGGAAATCCTTTTGATGTGGATGCACTTTTTTTTGTAAAATTTGAGGAGTTATGATTACAAACAGAAATATATTATTTGGAGTGGGATGGCGATGACAAGGGAGTTCACCACCTCCTGTATAAATATTTCAGAAATTTTGAATGAGTAACCACAGTGTGGCAAGCCTAGTCCAGCTGAGTGGGTTTGGGTTTTCTTTTGCATTATTCCCAGTCCAGCTTTCTCTTGTGATCTCATGCATCTGATTCTCTACTTGGCTGATATCTTTAGATGCATTCTGAGCACATTTTCAGATTTCAAGGCAATCTTCTTCCTCCTCTTAATCATCATCATTAACTTCACCATCCAAGAAATGTTCTGTCCTCTACCCAGATAGGCTGCAGGGAACCCATCTCAGTTTAAGGAAGATGCAGAGAGCCAGATTGGATCACCTGGAATGGGGAAGTGCTGAGGATCCTAAATGGTCATACTAATGTGCTTAACCCAGTGGTCAATTTTCAGTAATCCCTGCAAGCCCCTTTGTGCCCATGAGCCTGGAGAAATTGGCTGTGTACTCTCCTTCCTGGTTTGAGTCCATGGACAACACTGAATTTCCAGTGTCAGGGAAGATAAGCACTGATTTGGCATCATGGCCCTCCAGTGTGTTCTCTAGCCCTGGCAAGCTGCAGGACTCAAGCATTTTGCTGTTGTTTTCATTCTCCATTCTCTGGTTAAATCCAAAGGTGCAGTAATTGGGACAACAGGATACCCAAGGACAAGGCAGAAGTCCTGTGGCCTTGCAGAGAACCAGCTTCCTCTGTAAGTCTCAGTGGTGGTTCATCTTTTTGAATATTTCAGTGGTTTAAGATCACAAATTCTTAACCCAATCCCCTCTTCAATGGCACAAAGTGCACAGAGAGAATGGAGGATTCCGTTTAATCCTAAAGTTGTGGATAAACTTGAGCCAGTGCAAATCACCAATGGCTCCCCATAGTCCCCTTATCCCCTACCCTAAGACATTTAGCATTCATGATTTCTCCAGTTCACATAAGTAATGTTCCCAGTAAGCAACATTTCTCACCATTATTAACAGGAACACAGGAAAACTTCAATTCATGTCTTCTCCTCAGAGTAAGACAGCTACCTCAAACATTTTCTCATCTCCAGCATTCCCTTACTAATTAAATTGAATAGTTAAAATCAACCCTTTGGGGGCTTACACTGTCAAACTCCATTCCCCAAGGATAGCTGATTTACTTGAATCATTTCCTAAATCCAAAAACTTGTGATAGAATTACAGGTTAGATGCTGGAGCTGATTTCTGATCTCCAGTTACACATACCAGATTTCTTTGTATGAAGTAGAAAAGTAATGATCTGGGGGTGGCTGCATCATATAATTTAGGATCCTGTGCACTCCACATGTGAATCTGGATGGATAGAATGATGGACAGATAGATGGAGATAGTAGATAGATAGAGATCTATATCAGGGATTCTTGAATGAAGTATTTTTTGAGCAAGGACAGGTATATATACACAGCAACAATAATGTCTATTTCATTCTACTATCCTTCCAGAAACACATCACTTTCTAACCTCTGCTATCAGCCTTACTCCCACCTTGTGCCTTGCAATTTAAAGTGCTTGCCTTGCATGCATAATACTGGTTTCAATCCCTAGTACCACACACACACACACACATAAAAAAAAAAGTTCGTGTAATGCATGTTCACAACCATGGTAAAATTCTACATTAAATGAAAATATAAACAGCACATCCCCTATCCCCCACTTTACAACACAAGAATATAAAAATTTTCACTTATTGCATATAATTTCACTTTTTTAAAGAAAGGCTGGTTAACATGGAGAAGACTCTAGTCTCATTGTATTTATTTTGCATATATATATAACAAAACCATTAAAGATCTCCTAAATACTAAAAAAAAAAAAAAAAAAAAAA
>NW_026008350.1:0-3677 GCF_001458135.2 Marmota marmota marmota | reverse complement strand
ATCATGATTAGCACCATGCTGAGAAAATACAAATGAAAAAGACTAGCAAGATGCATCAAAAGAGAAACACCAAACAACAGAATGATGAAAAAACTCCACAAGGAGCAGTACCTGCCTATCTTCTGGATAGAGAGGGACAGACCCAAACAAAAGTTACTTTAAGCCAAAACAAAAAGAGAAGGTGGGAAAATAGGAAGTTGCCTTTCCCAAGGTTCCTGCCCAGAGAGAAACAGAAGTATTAAAAGTGATTCAATCAGAAAAGAGAGAAAAGATATGGAATCAGATGGCTATCAAAGTCTGTTTTGTTGGGGATGGCTTTACAAGAAAACCTTCCAAGTATAAAGCAGTCATATGCCAATGGGCCTACATTTCAAGAAGGCCCATGTAACACATCCTGAATCAAAGCCACCTTTTGCTTACCAATATTTGATGTGAAAAAGAATTCCTTATCCCCACTGTATATAACTTCAGGAGTTATTTCCAAAGGTACAATCATTGAGGTGAATGTGAGTGAGTTGGACCTTGTAAAACAAAGAGGCAAAGTTATTTGGGAAAAATACGTACAGGTTACCAACAGTCCTAAAGAGGTTGAATGTATAAATGCAATCTTATTGGTTTGACAGCAATTTTACACTTCTTATGAAGACTACAAATCAATCAAGAAAACCACAATTACTGTGATATTTCTGAATATTACCAAACAGCCTTACATATCTGCAGTCATTAAGAGAACTATTTATTAAATTATAAAAAAATAAAATAAAAAATTTTAAAAAATAGATACTTTATATTGTTGAGTAGTATCCCATTATATGGATTTGCTGTGGCTTGTTTAATCATCAGCACATTGAAGGATGTTTGAGTCATTTTCCATTTTGAATTACTATAATTAAACTACTATGAATACTTATGTACAAGTCTTTGTGTTAATATAAGTTGGTATTTCTTTGATAGGTATTGTACTTTCTAATTAAAAAAAAAGTGTTCGTTTTTTATTCTGAAATTTTCTGCTTTTTATTTTGTTAAACATGCACCCAAATTTAACCTTGTATTTTCACCAAAAGCTATCTTCATCAATGATTATTAGGCCAGAATTTCCATAATAAAATATGTGCAACTTTGCAATATCAAATGCATTACATTGACACTTGACCAAGACACCAAAAACTTGTTATTATTTATAAAAACAATCCTGTGGTTCTTCTGGCAGAAATTTGTACTTTTCTTCTGGTATTTATTATTAACATTTCATATGAATAAAATATGTAACTTGTTTATTAATGCCTTCATAATGAACTCTTGAGTCAATCAACTTTGGTTCTATTTAAACAGACAATATTGTGATCATGGGCATTTGATGTGTTCAGACACAAATCAAAATATAAAAACTGCAGTCAATCTAATAATTATTTGCTATACATTATAAAGAACATGTTGTTTGCTTTGGCATTTTTATTGAACAACTGAATTGTCAATTATTTCCAGACAACAGGAGAGTTACTATTTATTGATTTTGGTGTTTTAAAGTTGCTTGTCAGTCAAGACTAGATCTTTTATAGTACTTTTTCTTTTCTTTTTTTTTCAACAATGTCTGCTGCAATTTTCTAAATGAGACATAATCTTTGCTTTCTAATTAACTGAGAGAATGCATTCATTCCATGTATATCCCTTTACCTCAATATACTTCTATTTTTTCTTTTTTTATTTATTCTACTTACTTATACATGATAGCAGAATGCATTTATTCTCATTTTTATTACTTCTTAACCAATCTTTCTATATAACCTTTATTTAACTTTATGAAGTTCATTTTTCATTCTTTCCACTCAGCCAAAATGACATTCCTGAGTTTGACAAACCTAGTGTCCTTATTCCATAATAATAATAATAATATTAGTAATAATTATTTTAATAATAACATCTATAATGATGCACCTGACACTATTGGTAACATTGGTTACTAACTTCATGTGAACATTTTTTTCTCCCATCAATGGTATCCAGAATAGTTTCTTGTTAGACTAATTAAGATTCCATCTATGGGAAAGGATTAAGAGTGTGTTTGGTGACTATGCAAAGGGGATCCTAGCAGGAGCCAAGTACCAAAAAGAACAGTAAAGCCATCTCCATTACTGTGTCTCACACATTAATGAATTTCTAAAATATGTCCTAAATAAATTAATCACCCTTATATAACATCAAGTAATGCTTTTTACTGGCATGGGAGATTCAGACTTTATTCACATTCCTCCAAAATAAGCATCACTCCTATCATCAAAAAAATTTTCACAGAATTAATAAAAAATCCATTAGAAAAAAATAATTTCAGGATAGGCTAAGGTAGATGAGTTAGGTAGATCAACAGAAATTCAACTGTTACCTTATTATGTAATCATCTTAAAATCTTTAAGCATGCTTTATTCTGAATATTTGATATAGATTTATCTTGACCTAAACTCTCCTATTTAAATACAGATTAGAGTGAAATATTTTGCTAACATTCTGGGTCACACTACCTTCCTTTTAAATGACAACCTCGATATATCTTAGGAAACTAAATTCAGATGACAGGAATAAAATCTCAACTAAAAAAAAAAGGCATCTTTACTAAAAAACAATAAAACAAAATAATACTTTTTTTTCTTCCCATAGATTGATACAGAACCATTTCCACTATTTTGAAAATGGAAGCCATCAAAATGAGATATCATTCTGTGCAAAAGGAGAAAAACACAATCTTGGGTACATACAATGTTCACTTTCATCTAATAGAGTGAATATAAACCTTTGCAGCTGTAATACTGAAAAAAATGAAATTAAAACAATGAAACAATGAGTATAAAGCATTGAAGCTCCTTAAATGACAATGACCTCTTTGGCCATGCCTTTCTCTCCTACCCCCATCTTATTTTTACATATTCCCCAACATAATAAGCCTGCCACCACTAATGTTATAAAGTAGTAATTGTTCCTAATTGGTAGGGAGGCGACAGACCATTCTGGTAATGTTGTGAAACTGTAAGAAAGGAGGAGTGAGAACATTCACAGGCCCAGCAGTAATTATCCACTAATTTGGCCTGTTTGTGTGGGGACAGCTCATTATAGCCCTTAAGAAACCTCAGAATAAAGAGGGAAAGTAGGTAGGAGGCAAGGTTAAATAATTAGTGTTCAGCAGATTTTTTTAAAGATTCAAAGAATAGGATTAAGGGTGGGAAATGTGACCAGAGTAACAATTAAGAAATGGTAGAACATTCTGAGCCGACTGGGTTTTATGTATTTGTGGGAATAGGGATATATAAGGAACCTATATTATGATATGAAAAATGACATGTTACTCTTATTATGCTCTTTTAATTATGACCCTGATTATCCCCTTCCATTTTATGGTGCTAATCTCATGCTTAACATGAGATTTATTCTCATAAGTTATAAAAAGACATTCAGTTTTTACAAAATAATGTGTAAGAAGTTTTTCACATCATATTACATTTAGCATCTGTAATTTTATTTTAGGAGTTAAAAATGTGTACTTATATATCTATATACAGATAACAAAGTACAGACTTTGTAAAAAAAATAATCATTCAACTATTACTTTGTTAGTAAGTCTGAATTCTTAGATCATATATGTATATACATATATCTATACATATATATATATATATATATATATATAT
>NW_026008349.1:0-3678 GCF_001458135.2 Marmota marmota marmota | reverse complement strand
ATAGGTAAGTGCAGTACCACTGAGCAACAACCCCAGCACCCCCGCCCCAATTTTTTTTTTTTTTGCACCAGGGGTTGAACTCAAAGGGCACTTGACCACTGAGTCACATCCCTAGTCCTATTTTTTTTTTTTATGTTTTATTTAGAGACAGGGTCTCACTGAGTTGCTTAGTGCCTTGCAGCCAGCAAGAGGCTGGCTTTGAACTCGCCATTCTCCTGCCTCAGCCTCCCGAGCTGCCGGGATTACAGGTGTGTGCCCCTGTGCCCGGCTCTGCATGTTTAATTTTTTTTTTAAGAAATTGCTGGACTCTTCCAGAATGTCTATACTGTTTTATAGTCCTACCAGCAAACTAGGAGTAATTGAGCTGTTCTCTATTATTTCTGGGCAGCATTTGGTGGTGATCCTCCCCCCTCCACCCCGATTCTGATTGGCATGTAGTGTAGCTCATTGGGATTTTGGTTTTCATTTCTCTGATGACCAGTGATGCTGAGCATTTTCTAATGTGCTTATCTGCAAACTACAGGGTTTCTTTGCGGGGAGGGGGGCACCCCAGGGATTGAACCCAGGGGCACTTAACCACTGAGCCCCATCCCCAGCTGTTTGTATTTTTTAGTTTTAAGACGGAGTCTCACTGAGTTGCTGAGGCTGGCTTTGAACTCATGATCCTCCTGCCTCAGCCTCCTGAGCCACTGGGATTACAGTTGTGCACCACCACACCTGGCTTACAGGTTCTTTTTGATGAAAAGTGTGTTTGTGCCTCTTGCTCATTTTTCTAACTGGATTGTTCTTTTTAACTCTGTGGTTGTTGTTTGAGCTCCGCAAGTTCTTTATGTATTTTAGATACTCGTTCTTTGTTTGACGTATGATTTGAAAATGCTTTCTCCTAGTCCCTCCCTGTCATTTCATTTAACGGGGCTATTCACAGGACAGACGTTTTAAATTTGGAGATAGAGCCCATCATGTTCATTTTTCCTTTTGCTTTGCTTTTAGGGTCAGGTCTAAGAATTTTCTCTAAATCCCAAAGAATTTCTGTTGTTGTTATTGTTTTTTCCCCTAGAAGTTCTGCGGTTTACGTTCTGCATCTAAGCCTACAATGGCATGGTTTTAACAGCCTGAAATGAAGAAAATCAGAGCCTGTGTTTCCAAGAAAGAAACAAGAGCAAGCGTAGGAACCCTCAATGGGCTGGAGGAGGACCCGGTGGCCCTGGGTGTGGTCACTTTGATGTGGCAGGTTCTTATCGTCTTTCGGGGAAGATAGTGAAGGGCCACTCCTCAGTCCCACCCCGACCCATCCTTAACTCTCTCCAAGAACAGTCAGATCGTATGCCGAGAGCCTTGGGAAATAGCTTGCTCCCAGATAGCCAAAGTCATGTGACTGGGAGATCAAAAGTCTTCCAGATGGGGCAGGAAACAGGCCTGGTTTTATTTTTGAAGGCATATCAGTGGTATGGCTCCCTAGAGAGGGGAGGATCTCGTCTTGGAGGCTGTGTCCTCCTCCTTTGATAGAACTGCAAGCTGTTGGGAAGCCGATGTGAATCCCAGGGCATGTGCCAACGGCAGACAGTGGAGAGAGGCCCTCCCTCTGTGGCCCGAGGGCGCTTCGGGGCACCCCTGCACCCGCAGTCCTCTGTTCTACCAGCTGCAGCCGTCTGATCTAACTTCTTGTGCCCCTGTGGCTTCACAGCATGGTCCAGCCAGGAGCCAGGGGAACGCCTGGGGCTCACATCCTGGTGAGCTGGGCAACTTCCCACCAGGGCCTCGACCTCTCTGAGTCTGTCATGGTGGAGAGCAACAGGTAGACAGGTCCCACCTGGACAGTGCCAGGTTCTTTGCCGTCGCACTTTACTGTCTGAAGAAAGAAAGAAGAGCCCCAATCTTCACCTATTTAGGGATGGGTAAATTGACCACCATAATCAGTTTAATCATAGGGGAGGTCTGGCCGGGCAACTGTGTGGTGACCCTCTGTGGGCTGAGAGACTGGAGGGGACCATGCATGAGCATGCTGGTGAGGTGTTTAGGCTTACATAGGCAGCAGTAGGGCTGGTGAGAAGGGGGGCAGTGTTAGTCAGCTTTGCAGCACTACAACAAAATGCCCGACAAGAACAACTTATAGGAGAGAAAGGTTGTTTGGGCTCATGTTTTCAGAGGTTCAGTCCATGGCAGCCTGAGTCCAGGGCTCTGGGCCCAAGGTGAGGCAGAGCATCGTGGCGGAAGGGCCTGGTGGAGGGCAGCAGCTTCATTCCTGGTGGCCAGGAAGCAGAGAGAGGAAGTGGGAAGGGAGGGCATGCCCACCCCCTCCCCAGTGACCCACCCTCTCTAGCCAGACCCCACCTGCCCACAGTTACCATCCAGCCAGTCTCTTCAAAACTAGGATGGACTGGTCAGGCTACAGCTCCCACCAGATCCAGTCCTTCCACCTCTGAACAATCCTGCATTAACACGGGAGCTTCTGGGGGCCGCCTCGTATCCAAACTCTAACAGGGCTATGCAGTGGAGTGAGGCAGGATTTTGCCCAGAACCTGCAGAGAAAGAGGTCCAGCCTCTGTTATAAAACGAGGTGTGGCTGGGCAGAGGGGACATCTCTCCCTGGTGGATGACTGGAAGATGTGTGGGGTGCTGTCCAGAGAAGCTCTTTTCCCCAGGGGTTCTTTTGCCTGTCTCCAAGTGGGGGGGGGAATGTGGATTCACACTCTGGGCTCCAGTTCTACCTGCCGGCTTCCTGCTGCAGCCTCCGCAACCTTCAGCAAGTGGGTTAGCCGGCAGGGTCTCCACCTGCAACATGGGGGTGGTGATCTAGCCCCCCTGGGTTGTCTTGGGGTTAAATGAGGTCATACCAATGAGAAGGCAAGCCAGAGGATAGCGGCAGGTACACAGCAACAGAAGGTTTTGGGTTGCCTCTGTCCCCGGGCTGAGGCCAGTGCCACTTTCTGTTGAGAAGGAAAGTGCTGGGTGCCTCCTTCATGGCTGAGGGGTGAGGGGAAGCCGTCTGGGAGGATCCACTGCCCTGAGCAGTGACTCTGGCATTTCCTGGCGGCTGCAGAAGCCTCTGGGCTTCATCCCAGGCTCAGCTACAAAGGCCCTTTGAAGTTGTCACCACCTGGTGCAGTGCTGTGAGGAGGGGGCCCCCCCGAGAAGATTCTGGAACCCAGCACAGCATGGCCTCCTGCATATGCATGCATGCATGGAGAGGTGCAATAACTGAGGCCACCCCACTGCTCACCCCCACGCAGCTTAGGCATAGCCACACTGGAGAGTCAGGTCCTGCAGTTCATGTTAACTGCTTTGGGAATACAAGTTCAATTTATGTACCTAAATGTCAAGCGCCTTAAAATAACACGTGAGAGAGAGGAGACATTGTGGTCACGTTCTGTCTGAGGGCGACACGTAGCTTTCCCTGCCTATGCCTACCTAGATCTTTTAAGAATGGCAGCCATGCAGATAGATCAGTCCTGTGATATTGTTGAGTGTGTGATGTGGACCTTCTCCAGGGTGTGCTCCCTGCCCGGGGCCCAAACAGAAAGGCAGCCCCAGCAGAAGGAGGCTGTGTTCTGTTTGGGAATGTGGCATGAGGCCACCCTGTTGTTTGTCATCAGTGGTCCTGGTTGGTGAGGTCAAGAGGAAGAGAGACCATGACAGAGCCCTCGGTCTTGGACTCCCAGTGACGTCCTCTCCCAGTTG
>NW_026008348.1:0-3678 GCF_001458135.2 Marmota marmota marmota | reverse complement strand
TCAGTAGGAATAAGGAGTCCCTGGGCCAGCAACCAGTGTATAATGGGCTTAAATCCCTCCCTATGGGTTTTGGAGATAGGAAATTGGGAACACAAGGAAGTTTAGTTTGATGTTTCAGCTGGGTATGGGCTGGCTTGTGGTGGGAGGCAATAACCAGCATGGAGATGTCTCAGACCTAGGATCAGGTGGCAATGGCACAATAGGTACTGTCAGGTCATTAGAGAGGGTAAGAGTTAAAGGCCAAAGGAGATGGGTGGTAATATTCTTGGGGTATAATTGGAGGGTGGCTGCTAATAATTGGAGAACATCTCTGCCTAGGAGAGGAACTGACAGGATGGAATGACCAGAATAGTGAGTGAATGTCCCTCCAGGGCACAGGCCAGCTTTACAGTTCTGTTTGGGGAGAAAGGTTTGTTATCAATCCCCATAACTGAGACCTGGGAAGGAAACAGAGGTGTAGAATGGGCAGGCAAGACAGAATAGGTAGCCCCCATGTCCACAAGGAAGGTTATGGACTTACCCGCTGCCTGGAGCATTACCCTGGGCTCGGAGAGGGCTGAGGGGGTCTTTGAATCTGGGCTTCTTCAGTCTTCTGCAAACCCCAAAAGTTCAGGAGAGGGGACTGCCTGACTGGTCATACCCCCTGTGTAGAGGCGCCGAGTAAGGGCCAGCCCCGCGCAGTCAATCTTCCAATGTCCTGTCTGCTTACAGGTGGGGCATGGCCTGGAAGGAGGCTGTGGGTTTGGGCATTGGTGAGCCCAGTGACCTTTGCATCCATATTTGAGGCAAGCCTCTGGTGGAGAGGAATGCTGGTTCCCCTCTGAAACTTTGCTGGAGATGTAGGCCTCAGGGCTGTTGTCAAGGCCTGAGTTTGGGGTGTTACCTTCTTTTCTGCAATGGAGCCTGCTTTAAAAGCCATTTTCACCAGATCTCAGATAGGGGTCTGATAGTCCTCCTCAGCTCATTTGAGCTTTTTCTAATATCATGAGCCGATTGAGTAATGAAATGGGTTGCTAACACTGTAGCCCTGATGGGAGACTCAAGATCTAGCTTAATGTATTTGGTTAGGGCCTCTGTAAGGCGGTTGAGAAATAAGGATGGATTTTAATCAGGGTTCTGGGTAATGTCCTTCAGTTTATCAAAGTTAACTACCTTATTAGAAGCTGCTTGCATGCAGTCCCAGTTAGGTTCAGTTATGGGACGTGCACTCAGACTTATCCCTTCAGCACCAGCTACTTCCCTGATGGAACAAAGGAACTGTGAGTTATCTGATAAGAGGGATCAGTGAGGCACTGACAGGAGAAGAGAGGCGTGAGTAGGGGGAGGGGAAGGGCTTATCAGTAGAAGAGGTGAGCAGAGTTGGGGGGAGGGAGAGAGGTTCGGAGGGATCCGGAGATCCCACCCATTGCAGCCAGGTGGGACCCATCCTGCCTGCCTGTTGGAACCGGGTGGCAAAGGGAGACGCGCGAGTCAGGGGCTCGCGCAAAAGCTGCTGTGGCACAATGAAGGTGAAGGACGGCGCTCGCCCACCAGCTGAGGTGGGATCCCAAGGCCTCTCCAAGCCACCAAGGGTGCACTGCCGGCCCGTTTCGCCCGCCGCACCGGGAAGGTGGAGCACCAGCGCAAGTGTCTGGTGGCCAGGCAGACTATAAGCGCGCAGACAAGGCCACGGGCGGCGGCCCCAGCGGCAGGGAGGGGACGTGGACGGGAGGAAAAGGAGGGGGAAGTGCGCAGGCAGGGCGCAGAGGGGAAGGTTGGGAACAGAGAGCAGAAGGCAGGACGGGGAGGCCTGGGAACTCTTTCTACCCTTTCAGGCGCCGGCAATAGTTAAAAGGTCCCGGAGGAAATTTGGATCTAACAAGCCTTCTGGAGGCCAATGATTGTCATTATCTAGCAGATATGTGGGCCAATTTTGGGTACAGAATCTGATAAGAATTTTGGGCTTGAGGTCCAGGGAGAGAGAGAGTAGCCAAATTCTTAAGGAGACACTTGAGTGGTGAGGTTTCTGGTATAGACGGGGAGGCTCCCATAGTTACAGAGTGGAGGAAGGGACAACAGAGGGAGAAAAAGAATTAACCCAGGCCGTAGGAGCTTCCTAGAAACGAAGAGCAGATGGAGGATCACGTGGGCGTCCCCGAAGTGACCAGTCCACTGCGAGTAGGCACAGAAGGCACAGCTCGGTCGTCACCGACAAAGTGCAGTCTGTGTGACCCTGTAAGGTCCAGGCCCCGAGCCACCTGACGTCAGGAAAATTTTTCCACCGGAACGAGAGAAAGTCAAGGAAGGAAAGACAGAGCCCCAGCAGAAGTTCAGCTCCGGGCTGAACACAGCTCTGGCAGCGGGAGGAAGAGACCAGGGAGCCTCTCTCGTGTAAACCTAGAAGCCTCACGCCCCAAAGGGAAGCGGGTCGCCAGAGGGTCCACTGCGACCAGTGAAGGTCTCAGTGGAGTGCATTCCCTCCTCCCTACTGGGCGTCAGGAGAGTGCTAACCTGAAGGGAGTTGGCGAGCCGGGGAGGGGGAACCTTACCTAGACCCGATCAGTGGTGAGTGCAGGAAGACCACGCCCAAAAAGACAGACAAGGGCAAAATGTGTCGTTGGTGACGGCGGTGGCAGAGACGGGGCTTGGTTTATCGAGCATGCCATCTCCCGGGTTTCGGCACCACTGTAAGACTGGAAGACACCGCACTACACGACACAGATCACCAAAGAGGTTTCCGCTTTATTACAAAAGGCTGTGGGTTTATATAGGTCTAAGGAGAGGTCGCAGGGCTGAGGTAGATAACAGGTCGCCTGTTTATTGGCAAGCTCTTCCATATGTCAGTTCCAGAGCCCAAGAAGTTAATTCTAATTGGGGCTAAGGCTTCCCACCAGCAGGGTTTGAGCATTGGCGCCGGTGGGAACATTTCGCACCAGTGAAAGAAACAAAGAGGAGAAAGAGGGTCATTAGACGCCATGTTGGGGTTTTTCTCTGGGGTGCTGCTGCCATTATATGTTTTCCCAACAGTAATTAGAAGCTGTCAGAAAGTGGCCTTCACGTGTTGAATATATGCACTCAAGAGCTGAAAGGCACTTGAAAGAACATCTAACTTGAAGTCTCTTCCTGGCAGAGAAGGCACCGGAAGCAAGCCCAGGAATGTAAATGATTTGAGCCAGGTCAGAAGTCTGGTTCCAATGGATCGATTGCTCACTGAATGTCAGGTGCCTGGCACCAAGTCAGATGCGGGGGAAATCACCTCCCTGGACTCAAAGCAGATCATGCAAACATGAGGCTCAGACCAGTACAAGCAGCAGAGGTCGCCAAAGTTAGGCTCTGGCCACTTCGCAGGGCGGAATGTGTGAAGGCTGTCCTCCAGCCTGCCACGGGCCAGGCGCCCCACAACGCAGAAGAGGAAGAAGCCATCAACCTCTGATGGAAGTGACGGGGTGGTGAAGGGAGGTCGAGCTTCTGTCCTGACAGTGGGAAGCTGTGCGTGGAGCCCAGGACTCTCACCCTCAGTACAGTGTGGGCACCAGCTTCTGTCACAACAACTGTCGAGAGACTCAGGTTACCCTCCACCACCAGGAAAATCCATCTCTTCATTTTAGGAACATGCCGAAAACTGAAGTGTCTAGAAAAACTGAAACTGAAAGGTGTGGGGAGGTTTACTAGACAAATCTTTTTTTTTTTTTTTTTTAA
>NW_026008347.1:43055-62150 GCF_001458135.2 Marmota marmota marmota | reverse complement strand
TTCCACAGAACACCGAATATACTGGAATTTCTGTAAATACTTTTTCACCTGATTTTCATGATACTTGGCAGAAAGATGAGTATAACAGTTGCACTTCAGTTCCCAAATTTCATTCTTCTATGTTGAAGCATTCATTTGCATGGATACGTTTAATTTTTATGTTTCACTTCATTTTCCCCTATAGGGATACATGCATTTGGAACTCTAAATCAAAAAAGGTTTTTGCTAGCTGCTTGAAACTTGACTCACAAAATTAGTTCTCAGTGCCCTCTCTATGTTTTTTCCCTGTTGAAGTAGCCTTAAGCAGAGGTGAGGGAAGAAGTCCACTTTTATTTGAAAGCGTTTGCAGAGCTTCCATAGAACTCCAAATTTACTGGAATATGAGCAAATATCTTTTCACCCAATCTGGTTGATAGCAGGCAGGAAAGATGAAGACACCAGTTTAACTTGGCTGCCCAAATTTCATTCTTCTAGGTTGAAGCGTTCATTTGCAGGAACACTTTGAAATATTAGGTTGCACTTAATTGTCCCCTATAGGCATATGTGACTTTAGAACTCAAAATCAAACACAGTCTCTGTTAGAGGCTTGAAACTTGACTCACTCAATTAGTTCCAAGTGCACTCTCTATGCTTTTATCACTGTTGAAATAGTCCTATGCAAAAGTGAGGAAAAACACACTTTCTTTTGAATGTGTTTGCAGAGCTTCCAGAGAAATCCGAGTTCACTTAAATCTCAGCAAACATTTTTTCTTCTGAACTTTTTGATACTGTGCCAAAAATATAATTATACCATTTGCACTCGGATGGCCAAATTTCATTCCTCTAGGATGACTCATTTGTTTGCAGGAAAACTTTGAATTTTAGGTTTTACTTTCATTTCCATTATAGGGATACATGCATTTGGAACTCTAGATCAAACATGGTTTACAATAGCTGCTTGAAACTTGATTAATTCAATTAGTACTCAGTGTGATATTTATGATTTGTTCACTGTTGAAGTAGCCCTAAGCATATGCAAGGAGAATACATGTTCATTTCAAAGGGTTTGCAGATCTTCCACAGAACTCCGAGTTCACTGGAATATCAGCGAATATCTTTTCACATGATGTTGTTGATACTTGGCAGGAAAGACAAAGTTACCAGTTTAACTTGGCTGCCAAAATTCCGTTCTTCTAGGTTGAAGCATTGGTTTGCAGGAATACTTTGAAATGTTATGTTTCACTTCATTTTGCCTATAGGGATACATGTATTTAAAACTCTAAATCAAACACGATTTCTATTAGCTGCTTGAAACTTGACTCACTCAATTAGTTCTCAGTGCGCTCTCTGTGCTTTGTTCCCTGTTGAAGTATGCCTAAGCAGAAGTGAGGAAAATATACTTTTATTTGAAAGCATTTACAGAGCTTCAACTGAACTCCGAGTTTACTGGAATCTCAGCAAATAATTTTTCACCCAAAATTTTTGATAGGTTGCAGGAAAGATAAATATATCAGTTGCACTGGGATGCCCAAATTTCATTCCTCTAAATTGAAGTGTTCATTTGCAGGAACCCTTTGAATTTTTAGGTTTCACTTCATTTACCCTATAGAGATACATGTATTTGGCACTCTAAATCAAACAATATTTGTGCTAGCTGTTGAAATTGGATTCACTCAATTAACTCTCAGGATACTATCTATTCTTTGTTCCCTGTTGAAGAAGCCCTTAGCAGAGGTGAGGAAAATAGGATTTCATTTGAAACAGTTTGCAGAGCTTCCATAGAACTTTGAGTTGACTAGAATTTTGGTAAATATTTTTTCAACCGATCTTGCTGATACTTAGCAGGAAAGATGAGTATACCAGTTGCACTTCAGTGCCCAACTTTCATTCTTCTATGATGAAGCATTTGTTTGCAAGAACATGTTGAATTTTAGGTTTCACTTAATTTTCCTCTTTAAGGATACATGCAATTGGCATTCTAAATCAAACATGGTTTGTACTAGCTGCTTGAAACTTGACTCTATAAATTAGTTCTCAGTGCACACTCTATGCTTTGTTCCCTGTTTAATTAGCCTTAAGCAAAAGGGAGGGATGTAAACTTTCATTTTAAAGCATTTGCAGAGCTTCCATACAACTCCAAGTTTACTAGAATCTCAGAAAATATCTTTTCACCTTAACCCTAAAACTAACCCTAAAAATAACCCTAACCTCTAATTCTAAAACTATCCCTAAACTTATCTCTAACAGTAACCCAAACAGTAATTTTAACCGTAACCATAACCCTAAATGTAACACTAACCATGACAATGAACCTAATTCTAACCCTAATCCTAAAACAAACCCTATCTAACCCTTACCCTAAACGTAACCCTAACACTAACCCTAAACTTAAATCTAACCCTAACACTAATTATAAAAGTAACCATAACCCTAACACTAAACCTGTCCTAAATCCTAACCATAAACACAACTTTAAACATAACACTAAACTTAAACCTAACCATAACCCTAGGGCTATATACAGCAAACATAACCCTAATCCTAACATAACCCTAAAACAAACCCTAACACAAAACATAACCCTAAACCTTACATAAAAATAACCTTAACCATTCCTAACATTTACCCTAACCCTAAAACTAAACCTAACCCTAACACTAACACTAATTGTAAACTCAACCCTTTACCTATCAATAACACTAACCCTAACCCTAAACCTAAACTTATCTCTAAACCTAACCTTAACCCTAACACTAACCCTAACCATAACCCTAAAATTAAAACTGACTCTAACCTTAACCCTAACCCTGAATCAAAATTTTAATCTAACCCTAACCCTAACCCTACAATAAATATAACCCTAATCCTAACACAAACAATAACCCTAACCATAACTCTAAACCTAAGAGCAACCCAAACCCTAACCCTAACTCTAAACCTAAAACTAATGCTAACCATAAATTTAACTCTAACCCTTACTGTGACCCTAAAACTAACCCTAAACCTAACCCTACCACTAACCCTAACAATAACCATAATCCTAAGCATTACTCTAACCCTCACCATAATTTTAACCAAAGCTAAGCGTAAACCTAACCCTAATCCTAACACTAACCCTAAATTAACTGTAACCCTAACCCTAACTTTTACACTAACCCTAACCCTAAGCATAGCTTTAAGTTTAAAGCTAACACTAACCTAAACTTTAACCCTAACACAAATCCTAAACTTTACTCTAACCCTAACCTAAATGTAATCCTAAACCTAAACTTAACATTAACCCTAATACTAACCTATGTTGAACCCTAACTCACCTAACACTAACCGTAATTCTCACCCTAATCCTAACTTCAAACGGAACCTTAAACATAATTCTAATGGTAACCATAAGACAAATCCTAACCCTAACCCTAACACTAAAAACCCTAATCCTAACTCTAACAGTAAACCTAAACATACACTAACACTGATTTTAACCATAACCCTAACCTTTACCCTAAAGCTTAACCTAACCCTTAACCTAAACCATACCTTAACCCTTATCCTAAACCTAACCCTTGCACTAACCCTAAACCTAACCCTAAACCTAATCTTAACCATAACACTAACACTAAGCCTAAACTAACCTCAATCCTAACCCTATCCCTAACCCTAACTCTAACCCTATCTCTAATGTATCACTAACACTAACACTAACTCTCTTCCTAAGCCTAAACCTAACCCTAATAATAACCGTAACCTTCAAATAACTCTAACCCTAAACCTAACCCTAACACTAACCCAAAACCTAACTCTAACCCAAACCCTAAAACTAACCCTAACACAATCCCTAACTTTAAGAGTAACTTTAACTTGAACACTAACCCTAGTCCTAAACCTAAACCTAATCCTAAAAATAACCCTAAACTTAACTCTATCCCTAAACCTAACAATTACTCTAACCCTAACCCTAACCCTAACACTAACCCTAAGCCTAATCATAATTGTAACCCTAACTGTAACATTAAACCTAAATCTAGCCCTACACTTACCCTAAATCAAAGTTTAACACTAACCCAAAAACTAATTCTAAACCTAACCCAAAACTTAAATGTAACAATAACCACAACCCTAAACCTAACCATAAACATAACCCTAACCCTAAACCTAACATGAATCCTAACCATAACTGTAAACTTAACACTAACCCTAACTCTAAACTTAATCCTAAAACTAACCCTAAATCTAACCATATCCCTAACCCTAAATCTAAACCTAACCCTAACCAAATACCTAACGTTACCCTAACCCTGACCCTAACCATAAAACTTATAGCAAAATATGACCTAACAGTAACCTAACACTAACCCCAACACTTACCTAATCATAACCTTAACCCTAACATGTACACTAGCCCTAACACTAACCTAACCCTAATCTACCACTAACCCTAACACCAACACTAACTGTTTCACTAACTCTAATCCTAACACTAAAACCAAACCTATGTATAACCCTAACACAATCACTACTCGTAAACATAAACATAACCCTAAACATAACACTAACCCTAACCATAACCTAACAATAAACATATCTTTTAACCCTAACAATTACAGAAAACCTAAACCTAACCTTACACTAACACAAATGATAGTTCTTACGCTAAAGCTAACCTAACACTAACCATAACCCTAATCGTATCACTAAATCTAAAATTAACCCTAACCCTAAACCTAACTCTTAACCTAATACAAAACGAACCTTAACCCTAGCCCTAACCCTAACCCTAACAACAACCAAATCCTAACTCCACCGTAACACTAATTCTAACCCTAACCTTAACCCTAAATGTAACCCTAAACATACCCCTAAACCTAACACTATCTCTAACCCTAACACTAACACATACACTAAACCTCACCCTAACCCTAACCCTAACACTAATACTAAACATATCCTAACCATAAGCCTAAAACTAACCCTAACCCTAAACCTAATTCTAACTCTAACTTAACACGGACTTTAACCCTAACACTTACCATAAACCTAAACCTACCCCAAATCAAATCACTATCACTAATCCTAATCCTAACCCTAAACATAACACTAACCAAAACCATCACCCTAAACATAATTCTATTCCAAACCCTAAAATTTACCCTAACCCTTACTCTAAACCTCACCCTAAACCTAACCCTATCCCTAACAATCTCTCTAACCCTATACCTAACACAAACCCTAAACCTAACTCAAACCCAAGTGCAACACTAATCCTAACCCTAACCCTAACACTAACCAAAAACTTACACCTAATCCTAACACTGAACATAGCCCTAACCCTAACAAATGACCTAAAACTAACACTAACAATAACCCTAACACAATTCCACAACCTAAGCCTAAACCTAACACAAACCCTAAACCTAACATTAACCATAACAAAATCATTACACAAACCACAACCGTAACACAACCTAATATTAACCCTAAGCTTTACCTAACTCTTACCCTAAACCTTACCTTAACACTAATACTTACCCTAACCTTAAACCTAACACTAACTTAAATCTTAATTTTAACATGAACCATAACACTAAAACTAAACTTAAACCTAACCATAAAACTGAACTTAAACCTATAACCTAACACTAACACTACCCCTAACCCTAAAACTAATACTAACCCTAATCATAACCATAACACGAACCCTAATTCTAACACTCATCCTAAACCCAAACATAACCCTAATTCTCATCCTAACACTAACCATAACCCTAACCCTAACACTTACTCTAACAATAACCCTAAACCTAGCCCTTGGCCTAACCCTGTTTTTAACAATAACACTAACTCTAACCCTAACCTTAACACTAACTCTAATCCTAATCCTATGGTAAGCCTAAATCTAACCATAACACAAACCCTAACTTAACCCTCAACCTAATACAAACCCTAAACCTAACCCTAACCCTACCACTAACCCTAACACTAACACTAAACCTAATCCAAACTCTTAAACTAACCCTAACCCTAAACCAATTTCTATCCCTGAACCTCACCCTAATTCTAAAACTAACCTTAAACCTAACTCTAACAGCTACCCTAACAATAATCCTAACCCTTAACTAATACAAACCCTAAACTTAACCCTAATCCTATCATTAATCGTAAACATAATTCTAACACTAAACCTAACAATAAAACTAACCCAACCTTAACCCTGACCCTAACTCTAACACTAAAACTAATCTTAAAAATAAACCAAGTCGTAACAATAACCCTAACCCTAGCCTTAACCATAATACTAACCCTAAACCTAACCATAACTCTAATCCTATTCCAACCATAACCCCAACCTTAACCCTAACCCAAACCCTAAACTTAACCTTCAACCTAACAGAAACCATAACACTAACCCTAACACTGACCCTAACAATAACCCTAATCCTAACCATAATCCTAACTATTAAACTAACCTTGACCCTAACCCGATCACTAGAACCGATCCTCACCCTAATACTAAAACTAACCCTGGACCTAACCATAACTAGTACCCTAAAAATAATACTAACCCTCCTGTAATACTAAACCTAAACCTAACCATGTCTATCACTAATACTAACTCTACCCCTAACCCTAACTCTAACTCTAACCCTAAACCTACCCTTAACCCTAACAATAACCCTAACACTAATCCTAACCCTAACTCAAATCATAATCCAACCATAACCCTAACACAAATCCCATCCCTAACACTAACCCCAGAACATACCCTAACCCTAACTGAACACTAAACCTTACACTAACACTAAACTTAACCCTAACCCTAAACCTAACACTAATTACAACATTAATCCTAACACTAACCCTAACACAAACCCTAACCCTATCCCTAACTCTAAACCTAATCCTTACCCTAATCCTATTCCTTACATTAACCCAATTCCTAACATTAACCCTAACACTAATTCTAAACGTAAATATAACCCTTAATCTAACACTTCCCCTAACACTGAACCTAACCCTAAAACTTACATTACTCCTAACCCTAACCCTAACCCTAATTGTACCCTAATACTAAACCTAAACCTAACCCAAATGCTAACATTTAATCCTAACACAAACCCTAAACCTAAGCCTAAACCTAACAACAACAACAAAAAACTAACCCTAACACTACCACTAACCCTAAAACTAAACCTAACCCTATACTTAGCTGTAAACTCACCCTAAACGTAACACTAAAACTTACTCTAACATTTACCCTAACCCTAATTTCAAACCTAAACCTATCACTTACCGTAACACTAACCCTAAACCTAACCCTAACCCTAACACTAACCCTAAAACTATTCCTAACCCTTTTGCTAACCCTAACCTTAACCATAACAATAACACTAATCATAACCCTAACCATAACATTAACACTACCCCTAAACCTAAAACTCACTCTAAACCTAACACTCAACTTATGTGTAACCCTAAACCTAACACCAACCATAAACCTAACATGAACGCTAACACTAAAACTAACAAAACCCCTAAAATAAACATAAGCTTCATGCTAATTCTAACCCTAACTCTATCACTAACCCTAACACTAACAATAATGCTAACACTAACCCAAACCTTAACATTAATCCAAACCCTATCTTTAACCCTAAACCTAAACCAAAATTAATCAAAACCCTAACCATCACCCTAAACCTAACTCTAAATCTAACACAAACCCGCCACCCTAACCCTAACTCTAATCCTAAACCTAACACTAAAATAAACTTAACCCAAACACTAAAACTAATTTTAACTCTAACCCTAACCCTAATACTAAAACTAACACTAACTCCAAACCTAACCCTAATTCTTATCCTAAATCTAAACCTAAAACAAACCCTAACCCTAATCCTAACCCTAAACCTATCTCAAATCCTAAGCATAACCAAAACCCTAACCCTAATCAAAACCCTAACACAAACCCTAATCCTAAGTGTAACCTTAATCTTAAAAATAACTCTAACCCTAATATAAACCCTAACACTAATTTTAACACTAATTCTAACCCTAAATGTAAACCAAACCCTAAGTTTAAAACTAACTTCAACCCTAACCGTAACCGTAATCCTAACACTAAACCTAAGCCTAACCCTTACATAAACTGTGAACCATACCCTAGCGTGAACACTTACCTAACCCTAAACCAAAATCTAATCCTAACCCTAACATTAAACCAAACCATAACCATAACCCTAAAACAAAACCATAACCCTGACTCTAACCCAAACCCAAACACTATAACTAACTCTAACCCTAAACCTATCCTTAATCCTGACACTAACCCTAACCCTAGCACTAACCTTAACACTAACCCAAACTCTAAACCTAATGCTAACCCGAATATTAACCATAAAACTAACCCTAACTCTATTTTGAAAACTAAATCTAACCCTAACTGAACCTGATCCTTAACCCTAAAAATAACCCTAACTTAACCCTAACAACTCTTACTGAAACCGTAACTCTAACACTGACCCTAACACTAACACTAAGCCTAATCCTAACATAGACTTAACCCTAACCCAAACTCGAATCCTAACCATAATAATAAACCTAACTCTAACTCTACCACTCACCTAACACTAAACCTAACCCTAACACTAACCCAAAGCCTAACCCTAACACTAACCCAAACACTAACCCTAAATTTAACTCAAAGCCTAATCGTAACTGTAAGCCTAAACCTAACCCTAACATTAACAGTAATACAAACTCTAAACACAACTCTAAACCTAACTCTAAAACTAACCTTAACCCTTACCCTAATCCTAATCCTAACCCGAACTCTAACCCTAACCCTAATCCTAACTTTAACACTAACCCTAAACCTAATCCTATCCCTAACATTTGTATTAATCCTAACCCTAACCATAACCCTTAACCTAACCATAAACCTAACACAAACCATAACCCTAACCCTATCATATCCCTAAGCCTAACCTTACCCTATCCCAAAACCTAAACCTAACCAAACACTAATGCTAAAATTAAACTTAATCCTAACTTTAACCCTAACACTAACATTAATCCGAACCCTAACCTTAATCTAACCCTAACACAACCCTTATCTTAACCTAACACTAACACTAACCTTAACTCTAACCCTAAAACTAACCTTAAGCCTAACCCTAATCCTAAACCTAAACCTAAATCCAAACCTATACAAACCCTAACCCTAACACTTACCCCAACATTATCCCAAACCTAATATTAACCCAAACTCAAATCCTAACAGTAACCATGAAACTATTCAGAACCCCAACCCTAAGGAAAACATGAACCCTAAACCTTACCCTAACACTAAGCATAACCCTAATACTAAACATAAATCTAACCCTAACCCTAACCATAAAACTAACACTAACAGTCACCTTAACCATAAACGGCATACGTACCCTAACACTAAACCTAACCGAACCCAAACACTAATCCTAACCCTAACTCTAAATCTAACCCTATCTCTAAATTAACACTAACCTTAACAATAACACTAACCCTAACCCTAAACCTCACCTACCACTAAATCTAACACTAACCCTAAACTAAACACTAACACTAACACTATCCCCAAAACTAACCGTAACCCTAACACTAACCTTCACCCTAATTCTAACCCTAATTTTAACCTGAATCCAAAAACTAACCTTAACAATAACCATAACCCTAAACCTCACATGAACACTCACCTGAAATCTAACAAAAATCCTAACACTAACCCGAACCATAACCCTAACACTAATATTAACCCTAACCCTAAAACTAAATTTAATCCTAACCCTAACTGCAAACTTAAACCTATCTTGAACCCTAAAGATAACACAAACTCTAATCCTAACACTAACACTAACCCTAACATTAATCCTAACCCAACCGTAACACTAACCCTAAACCTAACAGAAACACTCACCATAACCATAACACTAACCCTAACCACAATCCTAACCCTAACCTTAACCTAACCCTAACACTAACCCTAATCTAACCCTAAAACTAACCATAACCATAACACACTAAACCTAACACAAACCCTAACTGTAACCATAACCCAACCTTAACCTAACCATAAACCGAATCCTCATTTAACCCTAACCCTAAACCTAATTCTTACCCTAACTCTAAAACTTGCTTAAACACTAAACCTAACCTAAAGCCTAACAGTAACCATAAACCTAACCTTAAATCTAATGCTAACACAAACCTTTACACTAAACCTACTGTAAACTAACTGTAATCCTAAGCCTAAACCTAACACTAACACTAACCCTAACCACAACTCAAATTCTAATCTTAACCTTAACACTAACTCTAGCCATTGCGGTAACACTTACCTAACACTAAATCTAACACTAGTCATAACCCTAAGCCTAACACTAAACCTAAACCTAACACTAAACCTATCTCTACTCCTAACCTTATCCCTAACCCTAACACTAGCCCTAACACTAACCCTAACCCTAACCCTAACCCTAACCGTAACCATAACACTAATCCTAAGACTAAAACAAACTCTAACCCAAACCATAATCCTACATGTTACATAACCCTAACTCTCTTACCTAACCCTAACCCTAAACCTAACACTATCACTAACACTAAACCTAACCAAATTCTAACACAAACGCTAATCCCAATGCTAAAACTATCACTAACTTAAACCTACCCTAAAACTAAATTTAAAACTAACACAAACACTTATCCTAATTCTAACACTAACCCTAAAACTAACACTATCCCTAACTAACCATAATGCTAACACTAACCCTAAAACTAATTCTAACCATAAGCCTAACACTAAACCTAACACTTACCCTAACCCTAACCCTATATCAACCCTAACAATAATCCAAACCCTAACCCTCATACTAACCCTAAACCTAACCCTATCACTAAACCTAACCCTAACACGAACCCTAAGCCTAACCTAACTCTAACACTAACCCTAAAATTAACCTAAACCAAAGCCCAATACTAACAATAACCCAAACACTAACCCTAACCTAACCCTAATAAGAACCATTACAATAACCCTAAACCTAACCCAAACACAAACCCTACACCTAATAATAACCCTAACTTTACTCCTAACAGTAAAACTCACCCTAAATCTAATGCAAAATGCAAACTTAACCATAAACCTAATTCTAACCCTAATACTAAACCTAAACCTAACACGCAGTGTAACACAAATTTTAATGCTAACACTACCCTAACCCTAACCCTAACTTTAACTATAACCTTAACACTTACCCTAACACTAAAACTAAACCTAACCCTAATGCTAAACCTAACACTAAATCTAAATATAACCCTAATGCTAACCCTAACACTAAACCTATCTCTAAACCTATCTCTAAACATAACCCTAACCCTAACATTAACACTAAAACTAATCCTACTCCTAAACCTAACAATAACCCTAACACTATCCGGGACATAAACCGCAACCATAACCCTAATACTAACCCTAATTCAACCATAACCCTAACCATAACACTAAACCGGTCCAAACCCTGTCTCCAGCGGTAATTCTAACAAAAACTCTAATCCTACCTGTAAACCTAACCTAACACTAAACTTAACTTTAACCCTAAATCAATACAAAACTGTAATCATAATACTAACCATAACACAAACCATAACACTAACACTAACCCTATCCCTAATCCTAAAACTAAGCCTAATTGTAACCCTAACCCTATCTTTAACCCTAAACCTAACACAAACTGTAAGTCTTACCCTAATCCTAAACATAACACAAAAACTAACCATTAGATGACTTTAATTACTAAACTTAACACTAACCATAACCATAACCTTAAAACTAACCCTAACACTAAGCCTAAACCTAACCCTAAACCTAACACTAAACCTAACCCTAACCCTATCCCAAACCCTAACACTAACCTTAACCCTAACCCAAACACTAACACAAAACCTAAACCTAACCCTATTCCTAACACTAATGCTAAACCTAAACTTAACATGAACTCTAACTCTAACCCTAACACTAACCCTAAACCTGAACCTAATGCTAAACCTAACACTAACCTTAACCCATACCAATCCCTAAGAGTAACCCTAAACCTAAAACACATCTTAACACTAAACCTAAACTTAAACTCAAACTTAACCCTAATGCTAATCCTAATGGTAATTCCAACACTAACCCTAATCGTAACATTAACACAAACATTAAAGCTATACATAACTTAATACTAACCCTAACCCTAACCCTAACCCTAACATTAACACTAACCCAAACCCTAACACAAACACTAACCCTAACCTGACCCTAACCCTAATCTTTGCAATAAACCTAAACCTAACCCTAACACTAAGTGTAACCCTAACCCAAACCATAATTCTAAATGTAAATCTAAACCTAACAATAACACTAACACTAACACAAAACCTAACCCTAACCATAACACTAACTATAGCCCTAACCCTAACACTATATCCAAACCTATCACTAAACCTAACACTATAATTATTCCTAACCCTAACCCTAACCCAAACAGTAAAACCAAAGCTACACATAGCCCTAACCATAAAACTCATGCTAAACCTAACACTAACATAAAACCTAACCCTAAGCATAAAACTAATCCTAAACGTAAACATAACAAAATCCCTAACCCTAACACTAACCCTAAGCTTATCCCTAAACCTAACCCTAACACTAACTGTAACCATAAATTAACATGAACACTAACCCTAACACAAACTCAACACAATGTTCATCACTAACACTAACCCTAACACAAAACCTAATACTAACTGTAAACCTAGCCCTAACCCTAACCCAAAAACCTAACCCTAACTCAAACCCTAAATTTAACCTTAACAATAACCCTAACCCTAACACGTATGCTAACACTAAACCTAACTCTAACCCTAATACTAACCCTAACCCTAACCCTAATTGTAACCATAACACTAATCCTAAACATAACCTAATCCTAACACTAACCCTAAACGTATTCCTAAATCTAACACTATATGTAAACATAACCCTAACACTAACACGAACCCTAACTTGAACTATAACATTAATCCTAAATCTAACTCTAATCCTAACACTATGATAAACTTTAAAACTAACCCTAACACTTAACCTAAACCTAACCCTAACCCTAACCCTAACACTAACCCTGAACTTAACACTAACCCTAACACTAACACCCGAATTCTAAGCCTAATAACCCTAATCATAACCATGACACTAACCCTTACACTAACCCTAACGCAAACCCTAACACTTGCACTAATTCTAATACTAACCCTAATCCTAGTGGAAACACTAATATTAACACTAACCCTAACCCTAACCCTAACAGAAACCCAAACACAAAACCTAACATTAAACCTAACCCGAAACCTAGCCCCAACACTAACACTAACACTAACCCTAAACCTAACCCTAATCTGAACTGTAACCATAACCCTAACAATAACCCTAACCCTAAGAAAAACCCTAACACTAACTGTAAACCTAGCTGTAACCTTAACCCAAACCCTATGCTAACACTAACCCTAACACTGTCCATAAAATGAGACCTAAGAAAAACCAATCACTAACCCTTAACCTAACCCAAAGACTTACACTAACCCACACAATAACCCTGACTCTAACCTTAACCATAAAACTAACCTAAAAACAAACCTAAAGCTAACCATAAACCTAAAGCTAACCATAATTATAACCCTATCACTAATCATGAAAATAACCCTAATCCTAAGCCTAACCCTAAACCTAACTCTAACCATTAACCTAACTCTAATGCTAACCCTAAAACTAACCTTATCACTAACCTTAGATCTACACATAACACTAACCCCTACCCTAACAAAAACACTGACACTAAACCTCTCCCTAACCCTAACACTATTGCTAACTTTAACCCTAACCATAACTTTAACACTAACACTAACCCTACCTTTAAACCTAACTGTAACCCTCAACCTATACCTAACACAAACCCTAAAAATAACTGTAACACAAACCTTAACCCTAATAGTAATATTAACTTGAACAATAACCCTAATCCTAAATCTAAATTAATCCTAATCCTAACAATAACAATAATCCTTATTCTAACTCTAACCATAATACTTACTCTAACCCTAACAATAACCATAACCTAACACTATCCCTAAGCCTCACCGTAACTCTAACTTTAACCTTAACACTAACCCTAACTCTAACCCTACACTAACCCTAAATCTAAGTGTTACACTAACCCAAAATTTAATCCTACACTTAACCATAAATCTAAATGTAACACTAAACCTAACCCTATTCCTAACCCTAATGCTAACCCTAACAGTAACACTAAACCTAACCCTAACACGATTCTTAACCTTACCCGTAAACCTAACACTAACCCTAGCATGAGCACTATAAGTAACCATAACCCTAACACTAAAGCTAAAGGTAACTCTAACCCTAACCCTAACACTAACCCTAAAGCTAACCCTAACCCTAACCCTAATTCTAACCCTAATCTAATGTTATGCTAACCCGAAAACTAACCATGAAACTAACACAAACCCTATAGAAAAACATAACACTAACCATAACCTACACTGATCCTAACCTCTATCTAACCGTAACTGTAACCCTAATATGAACACTAACCCTAACACTAACCCTAACATTAATCTAACACTAATCCTAAACCCAACACTAACACTGACACTAACCCTAACCCTAATATTATACCTAACATACCCATAACCATAAAACTAACACTAACCCTAAACCTATGCTTCACTCCAACCCTATTCCTAAACATAACCTTAACTGTAACACTAACCCTAACTCTAACCCTATCCCTAAACCAAAACCTAAGTCTAAAACTAACCCAAACAATAATCCTAAACCTAACCAAAACCATAAAGGTAACACTAACCCTAACCCTGAACCTATTACCATACCTATCTTTAACCCTAACCCTTATAGAAAATCTTAACCTAAACCTTCCCCTAACACAAATCATAATTCTTACCCTAACACTAACGTAACACTAACCATAACCCTAAGCCTATCACTAATTCTAAAACTAACACTAACCTGAAACTGAACCTAACACTAATACAAACCCCAAAATTAACATTAACCCTAACCCTAACCCTAACCCTAATATTAACCAAACCCTAACCCTATTGTAACACTAATTCTAGCCCTAACCCTAACCCTAAAAGTAATCTTAAACATATCCTTAACCCTAACACTATCCCTAATTTTAACCCTAACACTAACACTAACACACACACTAAACTTAATCCTAACCCTAACCATCATAGTAACCCTTTTCCTAAAAAAACACTAAACCTAAACCTAACCCTAATACTATCCATGACACTAACACTAACATATCCTACCCGTAACCCTAAAACTAACTCTAAACCTAATCCTAAACCTCATTTTAACTATAATCCTAACCCTAATCCTAAATCTATCACAAACCCTAACAGAAGCCCTAAACCTAACCCTACCCTAACTCAAAACATATTCCTGAAACTAACACTAATATTAAAACTAACCATAAGCCTAAACCTAACTCTTAAACAAAACCTAAACCTATCCCCAAACCTAAAACGAACCTTAAAACTAACCATAACCATAACCCTAATTTTAACTCTAAAACTAACCCTAACACTAACCCTAAACATAAACATAACACTAATCCTAACCCTAACCTTAGACTTAAACTTAAACCTATCCATAAACCTAACACTATCCCTAACCCTAACCATAAACCGTAACACTAACACTAAATCTAAGCCAAATCCTAATCCTATCACTAACACTAACCCTAACACTAATGCTAACACAAACCCTTTACCTAACACTAAAACAAACCCTAACTCTAACTCTTACACTAATCCTAAAACTCACCATAACCCTAAGATTAAACATAAACCTAAGCCTAAAACTAAACCTACCACTAACTCTAACCCTAACACTAGGCCTAACACTAACACTAAACCTACCTCTAACCCTAACACTATCCCTAACCATAACCATAACACTAACACTAACCCTAAACCTAAACCTAAACTTATCACTAACCCTAACACTAATACTAACACGAACCCTAACCCTAATACTAAACCTAACATTAACACTTACAATAAACCTAAACCTAACCCTAACCCTAAACCTAACACTAACCATAATCTTAACTCTAAAATGAAAACTAACCATAACCTTAACACTTACACGAAATCTAAACCTAAACTTAACACTAAACCTACACATAACCGTAACCCTAACACTAACACTAACCCTAAATCTAAACCATATCTTAACCCTAACCCTAACCCTAATCTTAAACCTAACCCTAACTCTAACACTAACCATTACCCTAAACCTGAACTAACCATATCACTAACCCTATTCCTAATCCTAAACCTAAAATTAAACCAACTCTAACCCTGAACCTAACAATCATCCCAATCACCACCCTAACCCTAACCCTTACCCTAAACCTAAACCTAACCATAATACTAAACCTAAATGTACCTGTAACACTAACCCTAAACCTAATTCTAACCCTTAACAAACACTTATCCTAAACTTAACCATAAAACTAAGTATAACATCAACAGTAAGCCTAACACTAACCCTAAACATAATTCTAACACAAAGCCTAATCCTAAACCTAAGAAGAAACCTAACAGTAACTCTCACACTAACCCTAACCCTAACCCTAACACTAACAATAGACCTAAACTTAAAGCTAACCCTAATAATAACCCTAAACTAGCCCTAACAATAACACTAAATATAAACCTAAACCTAACCATAACACGAACCCTAAAACTAACCCTAACCCTAAACCTAATTCTAATCCTTACTTAACCCTAAACCTAACCCTTAACTAACCCGAATCCTAACCCTAACACTAAGCCTAAACCTAACACTAATACTAACCCTAACCCTATCACTAACTGTAAGCCTAAACCTAACCCTAAACCTAACCTAAAACTTAACACTATCCCTAACACTAACACGAACCTTAACCATAAAATTAACCTTAACACTAACCCTAACCCTTTTTCTAACCCTAATACTAACTGAACACTAACAATTACTCTAACCCTAAAGTTAAAACTAAGCCTACTTTTAACCCTAATCAAAATTCTAACTCTAAACCTATTTCTAACGCTAACACTATTCCTAATCCTAACCCTAAACATAAATGTAACACGAACACTAAGAATAACCCTAAATTTAACCCTAACACTAACACTGACCCTAACACTAACCCTAACAGAAATCCGAATCTAACACTAAAAGTAACCCTAAACCTAAAACTAAACATTAATTCTAAACCTAATACTACCATGAAACTTAACCGTAACCCTAACCCTAATGACTAACCCTCAAACTAACCATAACCCTAAAAATAAACCTAATATTAATCCTAATCCTAAATCTAATGTAAACCTAATCCTCACCCAAACAATACTCTTAACACAAACTCTAACCCAAACCTTAACTTTTATACTAACACTAAACCTAATGCTAAACCTAACCCTAATCCTAACACTAACCCTAACCAAAACCCAAACCCTATCACTTACCCCAACTTAAACTCTAACCTGAAACCCAACACTAACTCTAAACTTAATCCTAACCATAACACTAACACTAACCCTAACCTATGCGTAACCCTAAACCTAAACCTAAACCTCACTCTAACCCTAATCCTAACAATAACCATAAACCTTACCCTATACCTAAACCTAGAAAAACCCTTACCCTAACCCTTACACTAACACAAACCATATCCTTCACCCTAACACTAATCCTAACACTAACCCTATCCCTAAACCTAACTCTAAAACTGACCCTAACCCTAACCCTAACACTAACCCAAACCCTATCCCTAAACCTAACCCAAACCTATATATTAAAACCAAACATAACCCTAAACTTAACCATAACACTAACTCTAAACTTAACCCTAAATATAACACTAATACTAACCTTAATCCTAGCCCTAACACTAACTCTAAACCTATCCCTAACCCTAACACTATTCCTAACCCTAACTATAAGCCTAACCTTAAAAATAACAGTAAGCCTAACCCTAAATCTAACCGTAACATTAACACTAACCCTAACCCTTATCCTAACATGAAACCTAATCCTAACCATAACTTTAACAATAACCCTAACCCTAACACTAATGCTAACACTAACACAAAACCTAACCATAACCCTAATGCTAACACTCAACATAACCCTAACAATAACACTAACCCTAACCATAAACCTAAACCTAACACTAACCCTAACCCTAAACCTACCATAATACGAACCCTAAACCTAAACTTAATTCTAAGTAAACCTAACACGAACCCTAACCCTAACACTAACCGTAACCGAAACTCTAACCCTAAGCCTAACACTAACCCAAAACTTAACTCTAATCCTAACCTAACCCTAACCCTCAACCTAATCCAAACCCTATTCCTTATCATTACCATAACCCTAACCATAACACTAACCCTTAACCTAACACTAAACTTAACCATAATTCTAACTCAAAACATAACACTCATCTAGCCTTAATTCTAACAGTAATACTAACTGTAATCATAACCCTAAACCTAACCCTAAACCTTACTTTAACCCTAATCAAACACGAACACTAACCCTAATCCTAAACCTAACATTAACTTTAACCGCAACGCTAACCCTAACCCTAAGCCTAAAATTAACATTAAGCCTAAACCTAAACCTAAACCCAAACCTAACACTAACCTAATCCTAACCCTAAAAAGAATCATAAACCTAACACTAACCCCAAGTAAACCTAAGCCTAAGCCTAAAACTAACACTAACCCTATTATAATCATAACACTAACCCTAACCTTAACACTAACCCTAAACCTAACACTAACCTTAACCCTAACCCCATCCCTGAACCTAACAGTAGCAATAACTTTAATCATAACCCTCACTCTAACCCTAAATATTACCTTAATCTTAACCTATCTCTAACACTAACCTTAACACTAACCATAACCCTAACACTAACCCTAACCCTAACCCTAACCCTA
>NW_026008347.1:0-42358 GCF_001458135.2 Marmota marmota marmota | reverse complement strand
TGGGCAGAGCCAAAAAAAGTCCCCCAATGAGCAGCTCTGTGGTCTGAAAGGGCGGCGAAGCAGCCCAATGAGCATCACCGCAGAGGAGCCAATCATTTGGCAGCTAGAAGTTTGCTGGGGCAGCTGTGAGTCAGTCATCAGCTGGCAGCTGGAAAGTTGCTGGCAGCTAGAAGTTTTCTGGCAGCTGGAAGTTTACTGAGGCCCCTCTGGCGGTGGCTCTCAACAAACCCTAATCCTAACACTAACCGTAACCGTAAACCTAACACTAAACCTAACCCTAACCCTAACTCTAACACTAACCTTAAAAGTAACCCTAACCCTAACATTATCCCTAACCCAAACCCTAACCCTAACACTAACACTAACCTAACACTAACCCTAAAACTAACACTAACCATAACCCTTACAAAAACCCTAACCTAAACCTAACAATATCCCTAAACCCAACAATAACCCTAACCCTAACAATAACACTAAAACAAACCTAACACTAACACTAACACTAACCTAACCCTAACCCTAAAATGTATTTTAACCCTAACCCAAACACTAACACTAACCCTAACCCAAACCCTACAATGAAACTTAATCTTAACAAGAACCTTAACCCTAACATTAACCCTAACCCTAATCTTGACCCTAACCCTAACATTTTCCTAAACCTAACCCTTACCCTAACACTAAACCTAACCCTAATCCTAACCCTAACCCTATCACTAGCACTAATCCTAACACTAAGACTAACACTAAACCTCACCATAAACCTAACCCTAAACCTAAAACTTACTCTAAAGCTAACCCTTACACTAACCCTAAACCTTACTCTAACACTAACCAAAATAGAAATCCTAACCCTAAATCTAAACCTAACTGTAACACTGACCCTCACCCTAACCATAAACCTACACCTAACCCTAAAACTAACTCTAACACTAACTCTAATATGAAATCTAAACCTAAACCTAACCGTAACCCTAACACTAATTCTAACCATAACTCTAACATAAAACCTAAACCTAATCCTATCCTTAAATTTAATACTAACCCACACCCTAACCCTAAGCCTAACACAAACCCCTAACCTAATGCTAGCCCTACACAAACCCTAACAAAAACAAAACCATAACCCTAACCATAACTTAACCCTAACCCCTATTTAAACCTAATCCTAAACCTAAACCCAACACTAAGCCTAACACAAAACCTAACCCCAACCCTAACACTAATCCTAACCCCAACCCTAATTCTATAACTAACCCTAAACGTAAAGTAAACCTAAACTTAAAACTAACCCTAATTCTAACCCTAAACCTAATTCTAACTTTAATCTTAACCATAACCCTAACGATAACATTAACCCTATCCCTAACACAAATCCTAACCCTAACTGAACACTAACCCTAGAAATAACCCTATCATATCTCTAAAGCCAAACCTAACCATAACTCTAAATCTAAGTCTAACCCTAATCTGAAACCTAAGCCTAAACCTAAACCTATCATAAACACTAACCCTAACCCTATCCCTAATCCTATCCCTACCTCTAAACCTATCCATTACCCTAAGCCAAACACTCACCCTAATGCTACCCTTGTCTGAACACTAATCTTTATCCTCTCCCAAACCCTAAAACTTTTACTAGTCCCTACCCTCAGCCTCATTCTTGATCTAGCCTTAACTCAAAACCTGACCCTTATTCTGACCCTATCACTAACCCTAAATATAATCCCAATGCTAACCCTAAACCGGACCCTAACTCTTCTCCTACCAGTAAACCTATACAAAATCCTAACATTATCACTAGCACTAGACAAAACCTAAACCTAGAGTAATCAATCTAGCCCTAGCCCTAAACAAAAACCTTGAACTAGTCCTAAGAATAACCCTTAACCTAACACAAAGAATAATCTTATGACTAGACCCAACGCTATTCCTAATTCTGGCCCTAACTCTAACCCAAACACTGACGCTTACCCTAACAGAAACCCTAGCTCTAAACCTTATCCAAACCCAAAATCTAACCCTAAAACTAGACTTATCCATAACTCTAACCCTAAAACTAGCCACAACCATAACCCATAGCCCTAATGCTAGCCATAAAGAGCACACAATCCTAGCCCTTATCCTAGCCCTAAGCCTAGCTCTAGTTTTAACTCTAACTGTAACACTAGACCTAAACCTAACCCTAACCCTTGACCTAGTCCTAAACCTAGCTAAAACTTTCCCTAATCATAACACTAATGCTAACCTAACTCTAGCCGTGACTTTAACCCTAACCCTCTCCCTAGACCTAACCTTAGCTCAAACCCTAATATTAACCCTAAGTCGAACCCTGAAACTAACCCTAGGCCTGACCCTAACCCTAGCCAAAAACTTAACCTTAACCCTAGCCCTAAGATTAGCTGTAACCCTATCGATTACCCTCTTATAAGCCTAAACCAAATGCTAAACCTAGGCCTAATTCTAACCCTATCACTAAAAATAACCATATTCATTACTCTAAAACTAACCTGAATTCTAAACCTAACCCTATCCATTACCCTAATCCTAAACTGTACCCTAATGATTATACAAGCCTTAACCCTAAACCTTAACCTAAACCAAACCATACCCGGACTCTGACCCTAATAAAACACCTAGCTCTAAACCTGACCCTTACCCTAAAACAAACCCTTACACTTGACCTAGCCATAACCTAACCATAAAACTAACACTTACTTTGAACCTAGACGTTACATTAGCCCAAGCACTAAATTTAGCCCTAGTCCTAACACATACCCTCATCCTGGCACCAAACTTAGCCTTAATCCTAACTCGAAACCTAACCCTAGCCCTAATTCAAATTCTAACCCGAACACTAGCTCTAAACTTAGCTTTAACCACATACTTTCCCCCAAATCTAACCCTAACCCTAACCTAACACTAACCATAAACCTAGCCCTAACCATAGGCCTAACACTAACACTAACCCTAGTGCTAATCCTAGCCCTAATTTAGCCCTAACCCTAAACCTACCACTAACTCTAGCCAAAAGAATAACTCTAATTAGTTAGAACTAATTCTAGTTCTAACCCTATCGATTACCGTAACCCTAACACTAGACCTAAACTTACCCTAATGCAGGCCCTAGCCTTAAACCTTGATCTAACCATAACAATAAATCTAAGCCTAAACTTCATCTTACCACTAGCCCTAACACTATTGCTAATCCTAAAACTAGGCCTAACCCTAGCCTTACCTCTAAAGCAAAACTGAGCCATAGCCCTAACCTAACCCTAGCCTAACAGTAACGCTAGACCTGACATTAGCCCTATATCTAATTCAAGCCTCACCCTACACCTAGCCTTAATCCTAGCTTTAATTTGAGTCCTATCACTAACCCTAATCAGTAACACTGATCCTGACTCTGACCCGAACACTAACCCTATCTCTAATCATCTCCCTAAACCTAAACCTGATCTAAACACTAGAACTTGGCCTAGACCTAATGCTATCTCTAATCTTAACCCTAGTTCTTACATTAGCCATAGACCTACACTACCCCTAACCTAACCCAAAACCTAGTCCTAATCCAAGCCCTAACTCTTGTTTTCATTGTAGCCTTATTCCTATCCCTAGCCCTAACACTTAACCTAAACCTAACCCTAATTCTAAACCTTGTCCTAACCCAAAACCTAAACTGAACCATAGCCCTATTCCTAACCATAACACTAGCCCTTAACCTAGATATAATTTATCCATTACCCTAACCATAACCCTAAGCAAATTCTAACCATAGGCCTAACCGAAACCATAGCCCTAACCTAACCATAAACCTTGTCCGAACTTTAGCTGTAATCCTCTCCATTACTTGAACCATATCTTTAACCAAATTCTATCCCTAGTCCTAACTGTAACCCTATGCCTTACCCTAACCCTGTCCAATATACTAAACCTAAACTGAACCTGAAACCTAACCATATCAATTACACAAACCCTAATGCTAATTTTAGCCCTAACCCTAAACCTTAACTTAATCCATACCCTAATCCTGACTCTGACCCTAATAATGCCCCTAGCTGTAAACCTGACCCTAACCCTCAATGTAACACTTACAATACACCTGGTCATAAACCTAAACCTAAAATTATCCCTAACCATAATCCTACCACTGACATTAGCCATAGACCAAATTCTAGCCCTAACCCTAGCACAAACACAACCCCTAATCCTAGCCCTAAGCATAGCCATAATCCTAATCCTAACCTTAACCCGAGACCTAACCTTAATTTTATCCCATGCTCTAGCCCAAAATATAGCTGTAACATCATACCTTACCCTAACCCTAACACTAACACTAACCCTAGCCTTAACTCTAGGCCAAAACCTAACACTAACCCTAGGACCAATCCTAGCCCTAATTTAAACCTAGTCCTAAACCAATTCTTATCCCTAGCCCTAAGACTAACTCTAACTCTAGCCCTAGCCCTATCCAAAGTTCAAAACCTATCCCTTACCATAACCCAAACCTAGCCCTGTCCCTAGGCCCAACACTAATTCTAACCATCACCCAAGGACTAAACCTGGTTGTAAACCCTAAACTTAAGCCCAAACCTCACCCTAACCTTAAGCCCAAACCTCACCCCTAAACTAGCCCTAAACCTAATGCTAATTGGAAAACTAGCTCTAAACCTAAGCTAGCCCTAAAACAAAACTGAGCCATAATCCTAACCATAGCCCTTAATCTAAACCAAACACTAACCTCACAACTATCCCTAAACTTAGTCCTAATTTGAACACTAACTCTAACCATAGAAATAACCCTAACCCTAATTGGGATCCTAACAGTACCCCTAGCTCTAAACATTTCTCTAATGCTAAAACCATAGATCTTAACCTGACCCTAACCCTATACCGAACCCTAACACAACCCTTACTAGTAAACTTATACTGACACCTAACAGTAACACTAGCAATAGGCCAAACCTAATTCTAAATAGAGTAAAAATCTAGCATTAGCCCTAAAAAACCTATCACTAGCCATAAAAATAACCATTAACCTAACAAAAAGACTAAACATATCACTAGACCAAATGCTAGTCCTGATTGTGGCCTTAACCGTAAAACTAATCTTAACTCAAAAATGAACCTTAACCTAATAGAAACCCTAGCTCTAAACATTATCCTAAACCAAAACCTAAACCTAATATAGACTTATCCATAACCCTGACCCTAACACTAGCCCTAACCATATCCCTAGCTCTTACATTACCCATAGCCCTAATGTTAGCCCTAAACAACACAGAACATAGCCCTTATCCTAGACCTAAACCTAGCCCTAAGCATAAACCTAAACATAACTGTATACCTAACCCTAATGCTAACCCTCACCCTAGCCTTAACCCTAGCTCAAACTCTAATCCTTAGCCAAAAATAACCCTAACACTAAATTAAACCCTATCCATGACTAAAACCCTAACCCTCGCCCTAGCCCTAAAACTAGCTCAAATGTCTACACTTACCCTAAACTTAACCCTAACATTAACCCTAGGCCTAACCCTAACACTAGAACTAATCCTAACCATAACCCTAGCTCTAACCCTATTCATTATCCTAAGATAACTATAATACTTATGCTAACCCTAGGTGGAACCCTAATCCTAGCACTAGCCTTAACTTTGCCCATTAACCTACACATAACCTGAACCCTAAACCTGTGTTATTAACCTATCCCTAAAGATAAGACTAATTTGAGCCCTAACCTAAACATTAACCTAACCCAAACCCTAACCTTGACCCTGACTCTAATAATACCCATAGCACTAAACCTGACCCTAACAAGAAACTTAAACTTTAAAATAGACCTAGCCATAAACCTAACCTGAAAACTATCCCTAACTGTACCCTAGAAATGACATTAGCCCTAGCTCTAATCCTAGCCCTACACTAATACAAAACTTATCCCACGTCCTATCCATGAACTTTGCCTTAATCATAACACTAACCCTAATGTTAGCCCTATCCTTAACCCTAAATCTCACCCTAGTCCAAAAAGTAGCTATATCCATCCCATACAGTAAACCTAACCCTAACCCTAACACTAACCCTAGAACTAACCCTAGGCCTAACCCTAACACTAACCCTATTCTTAATCCTATCCCTAATTTAGCTTTATCTCTAACCCTAACCCTAGCCCTAAGACTAACTCTAACTCTCAAATTAGCCCTATACCTACTTCTAATCCTATCCCTTACCATTACCATACACCTAGTGCTAAACATAGCCCTAACCTAGCCCTATACTATGCCCTATCTCAAAACCTAGATCTAAACCTAACTCTAAATTTAACCCCAACCCTAAGAATCAATCTAACCATAACTCTACTCTTATCCCTAATCCTTAACCTAAGCCTAAATGTCACACTTACACTAGTCCTAACCCTAAGACTAATCTTAAAACTAGCCCTAACCCTACCCCTAGCCCTAAAACAAAACCTAGTCATAGCCCTAACCTTAACCCTTATCCTAAACCAAAACCTAACTCTACACTAGCCCTAACCCTATACCTAATTATAGTGTAACCCTAACTCGAAAACTAACCCTGACCCTGACTCTGACACTAACACTAACCCTGGCTCTAAACATAATCATCACCATAAACCTAACTTTAACACTAGACCTAGACCTAACTCTAACTCTATAACTAGATGTAATCATAAACCTACTTCATACATTAGTGGTAGCCTTAACCCTAGCCCTAAACTAACCCAAAACCTAGACTTAATCCGAGTCCATAACCTAGCTTTAACCCTAAACTTTAACCTAACACTAACCCAAACACTAGATTTAATCCTATGCATAACCCTAGCCCTAATCTTAGGGCTAACCCTATCCATTACCAAAACTATAACCCTAAACTTTCTGATAAGCCTAGGTCTAACACTAACCCTATACATTACACTAAACCAAACCTAAACCATAAACCTAACCCTGTCATTACCCTAACCCTAAATCTAATACTAAATTGATCCCTGCACCTAAACACTAAAATAATCCAAACCCTAATCCTAAAGCTGATTCTAAAAATAACCCTAGATATAAACCTGACACTAACAAAAAACCTAACCATTACACTGGAACAAGTGATAAACCTAACACTAAATTTATCCCTAACTGTAACCCTAGACCTGACATTAGCCATAGCCTTAATACTATCCCTAAACTTAAAACAATTCATAGTCCTCATCGTAGCCCTAAACATAGCCTTAATCATAACCCTAACCCTAACAATAGTTCTAACCCTAATACTAACATTCACATTTCCCTAAACCTAGCTATAGCCACATCCTTATCCTAAATTAAACCCTAACTCTAACCCTAACCCTAATGGAAACCCTTGCCTTATTCTTAGCCATAGCAATAATGCTAGATCAAAACCTAACTCTAAATCTAACCTTAACTCGATGCCTGAGCCTAATCCTAAAACTAGATTTAACCATAGCCCTAACATAACCCTACCCATAATTTAGCCCTATTCCTAAACCTAACCCTAACCCTAGCCTTAAGACTAACTCTAATTCTCACACTAGCCCTAACACTCCTTCTAACCCTGTCCCTTACCATAACCCTAAACTTAGCCCTAACCCTAGTACTAACCCTTGCCCTATTCTTATCTCTTGCACTAAACTTAGGCAAAATATAACTCTAACTATAGCCCTAAACTGAAGCCTAAACCTACCCCTAACATTAGCCCAAATCATAATACTAATCTGAAAATGAGCCCTAACAATAGCCTTAGCCCTAAAACAAAATAGAGCCATGGCACTAACCCTAACCATTAACCTAAAACAAACCGTAACTTTACACCTAGACCTAAACCTAGCCATAATTTGAGTGGAAAGCCGAACCCTAAAACTAACCCTGAAGCTGACACTGAACCTAACACTTCCAGCTCTAAACATCACCCTAACCCTAAACCTAATCCTAACATTAAACCTAAAACTAAACTCTAAAACTACCCCTAATTTTAAACCTAGTACTTACATTAGCTGTAATCCTAAGCCTAGCCCTAACATAACCCAAAACCTAGCCCTAATCTAAGACCTTACCCTAGTTTTAAACCTAACCTAAACTTAACCCTAGCCCTAATTGTAACCATAACTCTAACCTTAAACTGATCTCTAACTCTATCTATTACCATAACCATAACCCTGACCATAATGATAACCCTAGGTATAAACCTAAACCTATCCCAAATCCTAACCTTTCTGTTACCATAAACCTTACCTGAATCCTAAACCTAACCCTATTATTATCCTTACCCTAATCCTAAAACGAATTCAAGCCCAAAGGTTAAACCTTAACCTATCCCAAACCCTAACCAAGACCTTGACCCCAATAATACTCCTAGCTCTAAACTTGACCATAACCCAAAACCAAACCATTATCCTAGACATAGCCATAACCTATTCCTAAACTATCTTTAACCATAATTTTAGACATGAAATTAGCTCTAGCTGTAATCCTAGCCCTAACCATAAAAACATACCTAGCCCTAATCCTAGGCCTAAACCTAACCTTAACCTTAACCCTAACTCTAGCCCTATATCTAACCCTAATTTTAACCCTCACCCTACTCCTATACCTAGCTATAATATCATCTCTTATGCTAAATTTAAACCTAACCCTAACCCTAAACCTAGGCTTAAGCTAAACAGAAAACCTAGCCCTAATCCTAGCCCTAATTTAGCTCCATCTGTAACCCTATACAAACCCTAGACCTAAGACAAACTCTAACTCTTGCCCTAGCCCTATCTCTAGTTCTATCCCTAAATGCTACCCTAAACCTAACACTAGCCCTAGCACTTGCCCTAAAGTTAGTGTGAGCCCTGATCCTAACTCTAAATCTAACCTTAAGCCTAAAACTAACACTAGCCCTAATCCTAATGCAAATCATAAATATAGCCCTAACCCTAATCCTAGAAGTGAACCAAAACTGAACAGTAGCCCTAACCCTAAACCTTAACTTAAACCAAACACTAACACTACACCTAGACTAAACCTAGCCTTAATTCGAGTCCTAAGCCTCACATTAAAACTAATTCTGACCCTGACTCATATCCTAACACTTACCCTAGCTCTAAACACCACCCTAAACTCAAACCGAACACTAACATTAAAAATGGCCCTAAATCGAGTATTACCCTAACCATAAAACTAACCTTGACCCTGGCTCCTATCCTAACAAGAACCATAGCTATAAATATTACCCTAACCTTAAAGCTAACCCTACGACTTAGCCTAATACCTAACCCTAACCCTAAAACTAACCCTAATGGTAACCCTAGTTCTTACATTAGCTGTTGCCCTAATCTTAGATCTAACCCTAACAAAAAACTAGCCCTAAACGTAGCCCTAAACCTAGCTTTAACTCTAACTCTAACCCTAACCATAGCCCTAACCCTAGATCTAAATCAATCTCTTACCCTAAGTGAAACCCTAAACCTAAGAGTAACCCTAGACCTATCCCTATTCCTTAGACTAACAAAACCCCTAACCCTATAAATAGTTCTAAACCTAGCCTTCATTTTAGCTCTAACATTATCCAAAACCCTATCCCTAACACTGACACTTATTCTCACCCTAACATTAAACCTAGGTCTAAACCTAACCCCAACCCTAACCCAAAATTTACCATAATCGTGTCCCTAGAACCTAACTCTGAACCTACTCTCAGCCTAGCAATAATCATAGCTCAGAGCATAACCATTATGCTAAACATAACCCTAAACCTAATCCTAGTTCTAACCGTCACCTTAACCATAACACAAGACATAATCCTAACCATAACCCTAGCCCTAACTTAACTCTAACTGTATCCATTACCCTAAAAATAACCCTTACCAAAATGCTATCTCTAGGCTTAAACGTAACCCTTTTGCTTTCCCCAAACCTTTCAATAACACTAAACCTACCCTGAACCCTAAACCTAACCCAATCATTAAGTTAACCCTAACACTAATGCTAATTCGAGACTTAATCTTACCTCAAAACTAAAGTGTAACAATGATCATGACCCTAATAATTCTCATAGATATAAATCTGACTCTTACTCTACCTAAACCTTACACTAGACCTAGCCATAAACCTAACCCTAAAACTATTCCTAACCTTTACCCTAGACCTGATATTGAACCTAGCCTTAATCCTAGCCCTAAACCTGACAACAACTTAGCCCTTATCCTAGCCATAAACATAGCCTTAATTTTATCCCTAACCCAAACCCTAAGCCTAACCCTAGCATTAGCCCTAGCCCTAATCTTAGCCCTATTCCTAACCCTAACTTTAACTCCTGCCCAAAGACTAACTCTAACTCTCACCCTAACCCTAACCCTAGTTCTAACTCTATACCTTACTAGAACCCTAATCCTAGTCCTAACCCTTGGTGTAACCCTAGCCCTATTCATAGCCCTGGCCATAACCCTAGATCTAACCCTAATCATAAATCTAACCCTAAACCTAAGCCTATACCAAAACCTAACACTAGCCTTAACACTAATGCTAATCCAAAATCTAGCTCTAACCCTAGCTCTAGACTTAAAATAAAACCGAATCATAGCCATAACCTTAACCTTAACCTAAACCAAATCCTAACCTTACACTTAGCCCTAACCATATCCCTAATTCTAGTCTTAACCCTAACCAAAAACTCTCCCTGACCCTGACTCTGACCCTAACACTAACCCTGGCTCTAAACATCATCATAACCGTAAACCTCAACCTAATACTAGACCTAGCCCTAACTCTAACCCTATAATTAGCACTAATCATAACCCTACTTCATATATTAGTCATAGCCTTAACCCTAGCCCTAACCTAACCCCAAGCCTAGCCTTAATCCGAGTCCTAAACCTAGCTTTAACCCTAAAATAAAACCTAACCCCAACCCCAAACTAGCCCTTATCCTATACATAACCATAGCCCTAACCTTAGGTCTAAACCTATCCATTATCCTAACAATAACCCTAACCCTTAAGCAAACCCTAGGCCTAACCCTAACCCTATCCATTACACTAAACCAAACCTAAACCCTAAAACTAACCCTGTCATTTCCCTAAACCTAAACCCTAACATAGCCCAAACCCTAACACTCACCCTGACCCAAAAAATAACTCTTGATATGAATTTGAATCTTACCCTAAACCTAATCCTTATGATGGAAAAAGCCAGAAATCTAACACTAAATCTAGCCCTAACAATAACCCTTGACCTGACATTAGCCTCAGCCCTAATACTATCCCTAAACCTATCAAAAACCCTAAACCTCATCCAAACAATAAACCTAGCCTTAATCATAACCCTAACCCTAAGTGCTAACCCTAATACTTACCCTTGCCCCAGCCCTAAACCTAGCCAAAACCACATCACTTAAGCTAAACATAACCCTAACTCTAACGCTAAACCTTGTCATCAAAATTGCACTATCCTGATCCTTAGCTTTAACACTAGATTGAAACCTAACTTTAAATCTAACCCTAACTCGATGCCAAAGCCTTAAACTCACCCTAACCCTGATGCTAATTCTAAAACTAGTCCTAACCGTAGCCCTAACCCTAACCCTAGACATAATTTAGCCCTATCCCTAACCCAAATCCTAACCCTAGCTCTAAGAATAACTCTAACTCTCACACTGGCCCTATCACTCAATCTTATCCTATCCCTTCCCATAAACCTAACCTTATTGCAAATCCTAGTCCTAACCTTTGCTCTATCCTTAGACCTAGCACTAAACTTGGATAAAAACCTAACTCTAAATTTAACCCTAAACTGAAGCCTAAGCCTAAATCTAAGACTAGCCCTAACCTTAGCCTTAAAACCAAACTGATCCAAAGCTCTAACCCTAACCCTTAACCTAAACCAAGCCCTAACCCTACACCTAGCCCTAACCCCAGCCCTAATTCGAGTTTTAAGACAAACTGTAAAATTAACCCTGACTCTTACTCTGACCATAACACTAACCTGAGGTCTAAACATCACCCTAAACCTAAACCTAACAGTAAACCTAGACCTAAAACACTAAAATTAACTGTAATCATATCTCTAGTAATTACATTAGTTATAACCCTAACCCTGGACTAACTTAACCCAAAATCTAGCCCTAATCATAACCATAACCCTAGCCCTAAACTGATTTTTAACTCCATCCATTACCATAACCCTAACCCTAATCCTAATGCTAATTCAAGCCCTACTTTTGAACCTTAACATGTCTGAAACCCTAACCCAGAACTTGACCCTAATAATACCTCTAGCACTAAACCTAACCCTAACCCTAAACCTAACCCTTACACTAGACATACCCATAATCCAAACACTAAAATTATATTTAACCATAATTCTTTACCTGTAATTAGCCCTAGCAATAATCCTAGCCCTAACCCTAAAAACAAAACAAAACAAAACAAAACAAAACAAAACAAAAACCAACTTAGCCCTCATGCTAGTCCTAAACCTAGCCTTAATCATAACCCTAACCCTAACCACAGCACTCACCTAATTCTAACCAACACCCTACCTCTAAACCTAGCTATAAAGCCATCCAATACCCCAAATATTGCCAAAATTCTAAACCTAAACCCTAAACTGTAACTCTAAAAAAAACCCTAACCCTAACCCTAACCCTTACTCTAACCTTGGGCTTAAACTAAACACTAAATCTAGCCCTAATACTAGCCCTTACTTAGTCCTATCTCTAACACTAACCCTAACCTTAGCCTTTAGACTAACTCTTTCCCTAGCCCTATTTCTAGTTCTAACCCGATCTCTTACCACAACCCTAAACCCAGCCATAACCCTGCAGTATCCTTAATTCTAGCCCTAAACCTAGATCTAACCCTAATTCCAAATTTAATCCTAACCCTAAGCCTAAGCCTAACACTAACAGTAGACCTAACCCTAAATCTAGGACTAAAACAAAACCGAGTATGAGCGCTAACCCTAAAACTTAAGTGAAACAAAATCCTAACACTACAACTAGACCTACCATAGACCTAATTCAAGTCCTAAACTTAACTTTAAAACCAACTCTGACCCTGACTCATATCCTAATACTCACCCTAGCTCTAAACACCGCCCTCACCATAAACTGAATTCTAACAGTAACCCTAGCCTTAATTTGAGTTGTAACTCTAACCCTAAAACTAAGCCTGACCCTGACCCCTATCCTAACATGAACCTACTATAAATATCACTCTAACCTTAAACCTAACACTAACACTAAACATAATCCATACCCTAACAATAAAACTAACCCTAATGGTAACCCTAGTTCTTACATTAGCCATTGCCCTAACACTAGCCCTAACCCTAATACAAGACCTAGGCCTAATCTGAGCCCTAAACCTGACTTTAACCCTAACTCTAGCCCAAGCCCTGATGCTAATTCATAATCTAGCCATAATCATAGCCTTAGCCCTAATAAAAACCAACCTAGTACTAACTGTAGCCATAATTCGAATTCTAGCCCAAAACCTAAAACTAACCCTGACTCTGACAGTGACCCTAACAATAACCCTTGCTCTAAACATCACCCTAACCCTAAAACTAACTGTAACACTAGATCTAGCCCTAAACCTAACCCTAACCCTAAAACAAGCACCAATTGTAACACTAGTTCATACATTAGACATAGCCCTAATCATAGCCCTAAAGAACCCCAAACCAAGCCCTAATCTGAGCCTTTACCCTAGCTTTAACCCTAACCCTAACCCTAAACCACAAATAGCCCTAACCCTAACGCTAATCCTAATGTTAATTTGATCCCTATACCTAAACCATGACTTAAAACAAACCTTAAGCCATACACTGACCCTAATAATACACATAGCTCTAAATTGACCTTCACCCTAAATCTAACCCTTACACTAGACCTAACCATAAAAATAACCCGAAACCTCTCCCTGTTACTCTAGACCTGACATTAGCCCTAGGCCTTATCGTAGCCCAAACCTTAACATGAACAATAGTGCTCATCCTAGCCCAAAACCTAACCCTAATTCTAACCCTTTCCCTAGCCCTAAACCTAGTTATAAACCCATCACTTACCCTAAACCTAATCCAAATCCTAACCCTAACACTAACCTTAGACCTAACCTTAACCCTAGGACTAATCCTAACACTAACCCTAGCTCTAATCCTAAACCTAACCCTAACCCTAGCTTTAAGACTAATTATAACTCTTGCCATAGCCCTACCTCTAATTCTAACCCTATCACTTACTGTAACCTTATTGCTAGCTCTAAGCCTAGAATAACCCTAGCCCTAAACTTACACCTTGCCTTAACTCTAGATCTAAATCAAACTCTAAATCTAACCCAAATTCTAAACCTAACCCTAACCCTAAAACTAGACCTAATGCTAATGCTAATCCTAAAATTAATCCTAACCATAGGCTTAGCCCTAAAACAAAACTGAGCCATAACATTAACTCTAAACGTTTACCTCAACCAAAGCCTAACCTTACATCTAGCCCTAAGTCTAGCCTTAATTCGAGTCCTAATATTAACCCTAAAACTACCCCTGAACCTGTCTCTGATATTAACACTAACCCTACCTCTAAAAATCACGCTAAACCTAAAACTTATCCTAACACTAGAACTAGTCCTAAACTGAATTCTAAAACTAATTCTAAACATAACGCTAGATCATACATTAGCCGTAACCTTAAACCTAATGCTAACCAAAATCTAGCCCAAATCTGATACCTAACCATGACTTTCACCCTAACCCTAACCCTAACCTGAACCTTAGCTCTAAAATTATCCTTTCCCCTAGCCAAACCTGAATCCTAATGATAACACTAGTCCTAATGCTAATCTTTAGTCTAACCCAAACCCTAAACCTATTACTAGTCCTAACCCTAGCACTCATTCTTGTTTAACAATAACCAAAATCCTAACCCTAACCCTGACCCTTATTCTGACCCTGAACCTAGACCAAACCCTAACACTAGCCCTACCCATAATCCTATATCTAAACCTAACCCTAACACTAGCCTTAGATAAAACTCAATCCTAAATCTAGGCATATTTTTAACCCAGACCTAAACAAGTAACTAGCCCTAGCTCTAATGATAACCCTTAACCTAAGCCAAACACTAACCTTAACTCTAGATACAACCAATTCTAATTCTGGCTCTTGCCCTAATCCTAACCTAATCCAAACAAAGACCCTGACACTAACACTGATCCTAGCTATAAAACTGACCCTAACCAAAACCTAAACCTAACACTAGACCTAGCCATAACTGTAAACATAACCCTTACATGACCATAGCACTAAAACTACATGTAAACCTAACACAAATCGTAGCCCAAATTCTAGGCCTAAATCTATCCCTAAGCGTAATCCTAACCCTAACCTAAACTTATACCTTAGCCTAAACTTAACCTTCACGCTAACCCTAACCCTCCCCTTAGACTTAACCCTAGATAAAACCCAAAACCGAACCCTAAACATAACCCTAAACCTATCCCTAAACCTAATCCTAAGTCTAGCCCTAATCATAATGTTAACACTAGCCCTAATACTATCTCTAAAATTATCCATTATGGTAAACTGAACCTTAATCCTAATGATAACTCTAGCTCTAATCCTAATTGTAAACCTAATCCTATACCTAACCCTAAACCTAACCCTCATTGTAGCCTTAACCATGGATAAAGCCCTAACCCTTACTTAGCCCGAACCCTAAACTAACTCTAAACTTATAACTACCCCTAACTTTAAACTGACATCTAACCCTACGCACTACCCTAACTCTAATGATAAACTTAGCTCTAAACCTAACAGTAACCCTAAACCTAAAATTACTCCTAACCCTAACCTGACATCTAACCCTATCCATTAACCTTACTCTAAAGATAACCTTAGCCCTAACACTAACACTAATCCTAACCTTAACCGTAAATCTAACCCTAGGCATAATCCTAAACCTAATCCTACCCTAGCACTAACCTTAGCTTAAAACCTAACCTGTACCATAAACCTAAACCAAACCCTAACCCTAGCACTAGCCGAACCCTAACCCTAACTCTACCCGAATTTTATCCAACACTGTAGCCCTAACCCAAACTCTAATGCTATTCATTACCCTAATAATAACCCTAACCCAAATACTAAACCTAGGTCTAACCCTAACCCTATCACTCACCCAAACACTAACAATTACCCTAATCTAAATCTGAATCCTAAACCTAAACTATGCATAAACCTAACCCTAATTCTAACCCTAATGCTAATTTGAGCTGTAACTCTAATAATTAACCTAACGCAAACCCAAAAACTGACCCTTACCCTAAAAATAAAAGTTACTCTTAATTTGGGCCTTACCTTAACCTAACATTAGACCTAGCCATGAACTTAACCATATAACTATCCCTAGCCGAAACCCTAAACTTGACATTATCCCTATCTTTAAAACTTGCCCTAATCCTAACACAAACCCTAGCGCTCATCCTAACCCCAAATATGGCCTTAATCCTAACACTAACCTAACCCTACACCAAAACCTAATTCTAATCATCGCCCTAGCCCTAAAAATCGCTATAACCCAATCCCTTCCCCTTAACCTAACCCTAAACTTAATCCTAAACATAGCCCTAAACCTAGGCCTAACTATAACGCCAATCCTAGACATATTCCTAGCCCTAATTTAGACCTAAACTTCACCCTAACCCTAGCCTTAAGACTAACTCTAACTATTGCCCTAGCTCTATTCCTAGTTCTGACCATATCCCTTACCATAACCCAAACATTAAACCTAACCTTAGCCCTAAACCTAACTGTAGCCCTAACCCTAGAATTAACCATAGCTCTAAATGTACCACTAAGCCTAAACTCACCCTATCACCAGCAATAACCCTAATATTAATTGTAACAATACACTTAATTTTATCCTTACCCCTAAAACATAGTGAGCCATAGCACTACCCCTAACCCTTAACCTAAACCAAATTATAACTCTGCATCTAGACCTAAGCCTACACCTAATTCGAGTTCTATCCCCAACCCTAAAACTAACCATGACCATGACTCTTAATCTAACACTAACTCTAGCTCAAAACATCACCCTAACCATAAGACTAGACTTAGCCCTAACCGTAACCCTAAAATTAGCCCTAATCATAACCCTAGTTCTGACATTAGCTGTATCCCTATCACTAACCATAATGTTAGCCAAAATCTAGCCCTAATGCAAGCCCCAATCCTAGATTTAACCCTAACTCTAAACCTAAACCAAGTCCTAACCCTTAACCTAAACCTAAACCTAACTTTAATCCTTGCACTAAGCCTAAACCTAACACTAACCCTAATACTAACACTAACCATAGCCCTATCCCTAACCCTAGTTCTAACCCTATCCATTACTCTAACCCTAACCTTAATTCTAACCCTAATGCTAACCTTCAGCCTAACCCTAACACATTCGCCAACCCTAACCTATCCATTACCTAAACATAACCCTAAGCCTAAACCTAACGAAACACTAAACCTAGAAGAAACACTAACCCTAAAATTAGCCCTAATTGTAACTCTAGTTTTTACATTAGTGGTAGCCCTAAAGCTAACACAAAACCTAGCTTAGCCCTAATCCAAGCTCTGACCCTAGCTTTAACCCTAACCCTAAACCTAACCCTAGACCTAACCTTAACCCTAACCCTAACCCTAGCCTTAACACTAGCACTAAACCTATCCCTTATCCTAATCCAAACTCTAACTCTAAAGCTACGCTAGTTCTAAACCTAATTCTTAGCCTAACCCCAAACCTAAATCTCTTACTAGTCCTCAATCTAGCTCTATAACTATTCCAAACCCTAGCCCTAACCCTGTCCCTTATTCTCACCCTAAAACTAACCATAGGTCTAAACCTGACTGTAATCCTAAACCAACCCCTAACATTGGCACTACGTGTAACCATATAACTAATCCTTACCCTAGAACTAGACTTAGACCTACACTTAATTCGTTATCTATTGATATCTCTAGTCCTAGCCCTAAACAAAACCTAAGTCCCAGCCCTAATAATAACCTTTAACCTAACCCAAACACTAACTCTACCCCTAGACCAAACTCTAGTCCTAACAATAAACCTAAACATAAACCAAACACTGAACCTTAATATAAGACAAACCCTATCTCTAAACCTTATCCTAACAAAAAAAAAAGAAAAAAAAAGAAACATAACCCTAACATTAGCCCTAGCCATATCACTAACCCTGAAACTAGCCATCAGCAGAGGCCAAAACCTACCTCTAACTATCCATTACCCTAAACCTAACCCTAAACCTAACCCTAATTATAACCCTAGCCCTAACCCTCACATTTACTCTAGTTCTAATCCTCACCATAGTCCAGACACTAGCTCAATCCCTAACCCTTAATCTTAACCTAACCCCAACACTAACCCATGGCTTAAACCTAAACTTATCCTTAACCCTAGCCCTAATCCTAACCTTAACCCTATCCCAAACTTTAGCTCTAAGCCTACATATTACCCTAACTCTAACCCTAACCTTAATGATAATCCTAGCCCAAACCCTAGCTCTAACCCTACACATTACCATAACCCTAACACAACCTTGATGATAACCCTAGCCCTTACCCTAAAACTACCCTAACCCTAACCCTAGATTTAACCATAAACCTAACCATTGACATAGAGTTAACCCTTGCTCAAACCCTAACCATTACCCTAAACCTAAACCTAAGGTTATCCCTAATCCTAAACTTAAGCCAAATCCTAACCCTAAACCTAAACGTAACACAACATCAAAACCTATGCAATACCCTATACCTAATGATAACCCTAGCCCTAACCTTAACACTAACATTCACATTAACCATAACTATAACCTAGGCCTAACACTAAACCTAATCCTTGACCTAGCACTAACCCTAGCTCAAACTCTAAACCATATCCTAAATGTAAATTTAACCCTAACCCTAGGCCTAAGCCCAACTCTAGCCCTAAGAAAAACCATAAGCTTAGCTCTAATAATCCATTATTCTAAGCACAACCATAATCCTAAGGCAAACCCTAGGCCTAACCCTAACCCTTTTGCTAACTCTAACCCTATCAATTACCCTACACATACATGAACCCTAAACCTAAACCTATCATTACCATAACCAAACCCTAATGCTAATTCAAGCTCTAGACCTAAACCCTAAACTAAACCAAGCCCAAAACCAAATTCTAACTTTAATAATACCCCTAGCTCTTAAGCTGACCCTTACCCTAAAGTGAACCCTTACACTAGACCTAGCCATAAATCTAACCCTCAATCTATCCCTAACATAAACCTAACCGAACTTTAATCTTTGATCTAGCCATAAAACTAGCTATGACCCTATCACTTCTCCTAAACCTAACCCTATCCCTAAACCTAAACCTAAGCCTAAACTAGGCCCAACCCTATAACAAACGCTAGACCTAATACTAGCCCTAATTTAGCCCTAAACCTAACCTAACCCTAGCTCTAACACTAACTCTAACTCTCACCTTAGTCCTATTTCTATTTCTAACCTATCCCTTACCATAATTCTATCACTTGCTTTTACATTAGCCCTAACCCTCGCTCTGGCCCTAATCCTATATCTAACTCAACTCTGAATCTAACCCAAACTCTAAGCTAAACCTCTCACTAACACTAGTTGTAACATTAATGCCAATCCTAACACTAGCCCTATTCTAGCCCTAGAACTACAAAACATCCAAACCACAGCCCTAACCCTAATATTTAACATAAACCAAACCCTAAGCCTTAACCTAGCCCTAAACCTAGCTCTAATTTGAGTCCTATCCCTAACTCTAAAACAAACCCTGAACCTGACTCTTACCCTAACACTAACCCTAGCTCTAAACATCACTCAAAACATAAACCTTAACCTAACCCTAGACCTAGCCCTAACCCTAACCCTGAAACAAGTTCTAATTGTAACCCTAGTTCTGACATTGGCTGTAGACCTAAACCTAGCCCTAATCTAACCCAAAACCTATCCCTAATCAGAGCTATAACACTCCATTTAACCCTAACCATAACACTAATTCTAGCCCTAACGCTTACCCTAAACCTAACCCTAACCCTAACTCTTGACATGACCGAAAACCTAATCCTAACCCTAGCCTTAATCCTAACCATAAACCTAGCCCTAACCTGATCTGTAACCCTATCCATTACTCTAATCCTATTCTCACCCTAATGCTAACACTAGGATGACCCTAAAGCTATTCCTAACCTTAAATCTATACATTACCCTAAACCTAATGTGAACCCTAAACCTAACCATATCCATAAACCAAATCCTAACCCTAATAATCTTAACCCTAAAACAATTTCTAACAATAACCCTAGAACTGACATTAGCCCTAGCCCTTATGAAGCCCTAAGCTTAAAACAAACTCTATCCCTAATCCTAGCCCTAATCTTAGCCTTAATCCTAAATCTAACTCTAACCATAGACCTAACCCTAACTTAAACCCTCACCCTAGTTCTAAAGCTAGCTATAACATCATACCTAACAATAACCATAATCATAACTTTAGCAAAACCTAGGCTCAGCCTTAATACTAACCCTAGCTCTAATTCTTGCCCTAATTAAGCCCTAAATCTAACCATAAATCTAACCTAACACTAACACTAACCCTTACTCTCGCCTTATCCCTATCCGTAGTTCTAACCTTATCCCTTATGATAACTCAAACCCTAGCCCTAACCTTCACTGTAGCCCTAAACCTAGATCTAACCCTAACTCTAAATCTAACCCGAATGCTAAGGCTAAACCACACCCTAACACTAGCTCTAACCCTAACACTAATTTGAAAACTAGCCCTAAACCCAGCCGTAGCCCTCAAACAAAACCGAGCCATAGTACTGACCCTAAATCTTAATCTAAACCAAACCCTAATCCTACACCTAGACCTAATCCAACCCATAATTACAGTCCTAACTCTAACCCTAGAACTAATACTAAACCTGATTTTGATCTTAACACTAACCCTAGCTATACACATCACCCTGTCCCTAAACTTAATCATAACACTAGACCTCAACCTAAACCTAACCCTAAAACTAGCCCTAATCACAATGCTAGTTCTGAAATTAACCTAAACTTTACACAAAACCTAGCCCTAATCAAAGGCCTAACCCTTGCTTTAACACTATTCCCAACCCTGACCCTAACCTTACCCCTATCCATAATCCTAATCCTTGCTCTAACCCCATATCTTACACTAAGTCAAACCCTCACTCTATTGCTACCCTAGTTATAACCCTAATTCTCTGCCTACCCCAAACCTTAACTGTATTACTAGTCCTAAAACTAGCTCTCATTCTAGATCTAAACTTAACCCAAACCCTAAACCTAATGCTGACCCTTATTCTGACCCTAACTCTAAACCGAGGTTTAAACCTGACCCTAACCCTTATTGGAAAACTAACACTAGCCCTTCCAGTAACCCTAACCCTAAACCTAACACTAACACTAGCCCTAGACAAAAACCTATCCCTAAATATAGCCAAAAGCCTAGCCTTAGCACTAACAATAACCCTTAACCTAAACCAAACACAAACTCTACCCCTAGACATAACCCTAGTCCTAATTCTGGACCTAAACATAAAAATAATCCTAACCGGAACCCTGACACCTACCCTAACAAATACCCTAGCTCTAAAACTTATCCTAAACCCAAAACTAACCATAACACTAGACAAACTCTAAATCTATCCATAACGATAAGTCTAGCTCTTACATTACCCATATGCCTAACAATAGCCCTAAACCTCACACAATACCTAACCCTAATTACAGATCTAAACCAAACCCTAAGCATAACCATAACCCTAAACCTAGCCCTAGCCCTGAACCTAACCCTCATTCTAGACTTAACCCTAGCTCAAACCCTAAAACTTACCCTAAACATAACCCTAGCCCAAACCCTAAACCTCACCCTAACTCTAGCCCTGATCGTAACTGTAACCATAGCCCAAACCCTAGCTTTAACTCTATCCATTACACTAACCATAACCCTAAAACTAATGCTAACCCTAGCCCTAAACTTAACCCTAACCCTACCCTAGCCCAGACTGTAACCCTAACCCTCGACCTATCCCTATACCAAGCCTAATCGCTAACTTTTACACTTAATCTAAACCTAACACTAACCCAAGGCCTAACCTAACCCTAATCCCAGCTCTAATCCTAACGTTAATCCCAGTCCTAACCCTAGTTCAAACCCTACCCAATACTCTAACCCTAAACTTTACCCTAATGATAACACTAGACCTAAACCTAAACCTACCCTAACCCTAAATATAAACCTAACCCTAGAACTAACAATGAACTTAACCCTAACCCTAATTCTAAGGTAGCTCAAATCCTAACCCTAATCCTATACCTAAACCTAACACTAAACTCAACCTAACCCTATCTTTATCCTGACATCTAAACCTATTACCCTAATCCTAATAATAACCCTAGCCCTAACCATAACTCGAACCATGACCATAACCCTAGACAAAACCCTGAATTAACCTTAGCCATAGCAAAAATCCTAATTCAAACCCTAAACTGTACCCTAAACCTAATACTAAGTGTAATCCTAGTCCTAATTCTGACCCTGACCCTAACTCTAGCCCTAATCCTAACCATTATCATAGCCCCAAACCTAGGTCTAACCTTATAAAACACCCTAACTATAACCACAACCATAATTCTAACCCTAGGCCTAACCTTAAACCTATCACAAACCCTAACAATATCCATTACCTTAAACCTAACCTGAACCCAAACTTAACCCTGTCCATTACCCTAACCCTAATTCTAAGCCTGATGCTAATTTGAGCCTTAACTGAAAACCTTAACCTAACACAAAACTGAAGTCTGACTCTGACCCTAATAATACTCCAGCTCTTAATCTGATCCTTTTCCTAAACATAATATTTTAATTTGACCTAGCCATAAACCTAACCCTAAAAATATCACTAACTATAAACCTAGACCTGACATTATTCCTAGCCCTAATTCTTGCCCTAAACCTAACACAAAACCTAACCCTAATCCTAGCCTTAAATCTAGCCTTAATCCTAAACCTAACCATAACCCTAGCCGTAACCCTAAAGCTAATCATAAAACAAGCCCGAATGCTAACCATAGCAGTAAAACAAAAACGAGCAACAGGCCTAACACTAACCTTAACTTAAACCAAACATTGGACTACACCTAGATCTAACACTGGCCCCAATTAGAGTCCTAATCATACCTTAAAAATAACCCTGAAACTGACTTATATTGTAAAACTCATTCTAGCTCTAAACACCACCCTAAAATTAAACTGAACCCTAACAGTAAACCTAGCCCTAATTTGAGTCCTAACCCTAACTCTAAAACTAACACTGATCTGACTGATATCCTAACACTAACCCTAGCTATAAATATCACCCTAATCTTAAACCTAATCGTAACATTTGACCTACCCCTAACCCAACCCTAATTGTAACCTTAGGTCTTATATTAGCCATTGCCCTAACCCTATCCTTGAACTTCACACAAAAACTAGCTCTAATCTGAGCCCTAAAGGTAGCTTTAACCCTAACCATAAACCTGAGCCTACCCCTAACCGTAGGCCTTACCCTGAGCAAAACCTTAACCCTAATGGTAACCCTAGAACTATCCCTAATCCTTAGGCTAACCAAATCCTAACCCTATTAATAGTCCTAACACTAGATCTCATTCTAACTCTTATGCTATCCCAATCCCTAACCCAAACCCTGATTCTTATTCTGCCCATAACATAAACCCTAGGTCTAAACCTTACCCTACCCTAAACCAAACCCTAACACTAGACCTACATGTAACCTTATACCTTAACCTAACCCTACCACTAGCTCTAGACCTAAACCTAATTCTAAATCTAGCCTCAACTATAGCTCTAGACCTGAACAAAATCTTCAACCTCTCCAAAAAAAAAAAAAAAAAATTACCTAACGCAAACACTGACTCTACCCCTAGACCTAAACTTAGTCCTAATTCTGGCTTTAACTCTAACTTTAACTCTAACCAAAACACTGATCCTAGCTTTAACACTACCTAATTCTAAACCTCAAACTAACAAAAATCTAAACCTATTTCTAGACCAAGCCAAAACTGTAACTCTAAAACTAGCCCTAATCATAACCCTAGATCTTACATTATCCATAGCCCTAACCTTAGGCCTAAACCTAACTCTAAACATAGAGCTAATTTTAGTCCTAAACGTAGCCCTAAGTATAACCCTAACCCTAACACTAGCCCTATACCTAACCCTGCCCTCATCTTAGTCCTAAGATAGCTCAAACCTAACCCTTACCCTAAACATAAACCTAGACCTATCCCTAAGTCTCACGCTAACCCTAGCCCATATCCTAAACTTAACCTAGCCCTGAACCTAGCTCTAAATCTACCCAAAACCCTAACCCTAAGCCTAAACTTATTGATAATCCTAGCCCAAATACTAACATTAACTCTAATCCTAACTGGAAAACTAACCATAGACATAACCGAAAATTAAACTCAGCGTAGCCCTAAATCTACATCAAACCATAAAACTAACCATAAACCTAAACATAGCCATAGCTCTAATGCTAACCCTATCACTAATTCTAAATCTAAACCAAATGTAAACCTAACCTAAACCTGTCTGTTACCTTAACCCTAAACCTAAAGTTAATGATAACCTTAGCCCCTAACTCTAACCCTAACCCTAAACCTACCATAATCCTATCCCTAGACCTAACTCAAAACCTAGCCCTAACAGTAGGTCAAAACCTAACATTTATGCTAAACATAACAATAACACTAGTTCTAACACTAACTCTAACCCTAACTCAAGGCATACTCCTAAACATAACTCTAGTTCTAACCAAAATTCTAACCTTATCAATTACCCTAAACATAACCCTTACACTAATGCTAACCCTAAGCCTAACCCTAGCCCTATTACTAATGGTAACTCTATCAATTACCTTAAACCTAACCTGAACCTTTAAACAAACCCTAACTATAACCCTAACCCTAAAACTAGTGCTAATTTGAGCCATAAACCTAAATCTTTACCTAAGCCAAATTTTAATCCTAATAATTCCCTGAGATCTAAACCTGACTCTTACCCTAATCATAACCTTTACACTAGACGTAGCCATAACCCTAACCCTAAAAGTATCTTTAACCATAACCCTAGACCTGATATTAACCCTAGCACTAATCCTAGCCCTGAATCTGATACAAACACTAGCCCTCATCCTAGACCTAAACCTAGCCTTAATCATAACCCTAACCCCAACCCTAGCAATAACCCTAAATCTAACCCTCACCCTACATTTAAATGTAGCTATAACACCATTCTTTAATCCTAAACTCAAACCTAACCCTCTCCCTATTTCTAGGCCTAAGCTGAACACTGAATCCTAACCCAAGTCCTTGACCTAATTTAAACCTATACCAAACACTAATTTTAGACCTATCACTAATTATAACTCTCACACTAGCCCTATCCCTAGTTATAAACCTATCCCTTACCATAATTCTAACCCTGACCCTAACACTTGCCCTATCCTGAATCCTAGCCTAAACTTAGATCTAACCTAACTATAAATGTAACCCTAACTCTAAGTTTAAGCCTAATACTAACACTAGCCCTAACCCTAATACTAATTGCATAATTAGCCCTAAATCTAACCCAAGACAAAATAAAACAATATACCTAACTTTAAAACTTAACGTAAACCAAGCCCTAAACTACTACAGAAACTAATCCTATCCCTAATTGATTCCTAATCCTAAGCTTAAAACTAACTCTGACCCTGACTCATGTCCTAAAACTCACCCTAGCTCTAAACATTATGATAACCTTAAATTGAACTCTAACAGTAATCCTAGCCCTAATTTGAGTCCTAACTCAAACCCTAAAACTAACCCTGAACCTGACTCCTATCCTCAAAATAACTCTAGTTCTAAATATCACCCTAACCTTAAATATAACAGTAACACTAGAACTTCTCCTAACCTAACCCTAAAGCTAACCCGAATTTTAATGCTGGTTCTTACATTACCTGTTTCCCTAAACCTAGCCCTAACACTAACACAAAAATTAGCCCTACTTTGAGCTCTACATCTAGCTTTAACACTAACCCTAACCCTAACCCTACCCCTAACACTAGCTCTAACATTATCCCTAACCCTAAGCAAAACCCTAACCCTATTGGTAACCCTAGACCTATCCCTAATCCTGAGCCTAATCAAATCTCTCACCTTATTAATAGTCCTAACCCTAGCCCTCATTCTAGCTCTAACCCTATCCCAAAACTTAAACATAACCCTGACCCTTATTCTGACCATAACATTATCCTAGGTCTAAACCTGAACCTAACGCTAGACCAAATCATAAATCTAGCCCTAACAGTAAACTTATACCTAAACAAGACCCTATCACTAGCCCTAGACCTAAACCTACTACTAAATCTGGACATAACTCTACCTCGAGACCTTAACAAAAACCTAGCCTTAGCCCTAAAAATAACCCTTAACTTAATGCAAAGACTAACCCTTCCCCTAGACATAAGCTTAGGCCAAATTCTGGCTTTAACCTTAACTCCAACTCTGACCTCAACACTGACCCTGCCTTTAACTCTAAACCTATCACTAAACCTGACCTTAACCAAAAACCTAAGCCTAACACTAGACATAGCCATAACCCTAACCCTACAACTAGCCCTAATCATAATCCCAGCTCTTATATTACCCATAGCCCTAACTCTATGCCTTAACCTAACATAAAACCTAGAGCGAATTCTAGGCCTAAATCTAGCCCTAAGTGTAAGAGCAACCCTAACCCTAGCCCTAAACTTAACCCTAAACCTAATCCTAGCCTTAGACTTACACCTTACTGAAAGCCTAACCCTTAACATAAATAAGAACTTAGACCTATAACTTACACTAAACCCTAACCATAGCCCTAACCCTGAACTTAACTGTATCCATAAATCTAGCTCTATACCTACACCTTGCAGAACTCTACACCTAACTGTATTGATAACCCTAGTCTTAACCCTAACCATAGCCCTAACCCTAACCCAACAACTAAAAATATAGCTAACCCTAAAAGTAACACTCACCATAGCCCTAACCCTAGCTCAAACCCTAACTTCTACCATAAACCTAAACATAACTGTAGCCTTAACATTAACCCTAAAACTAAATCTAACCCTAAACCTAAACCTACATCTAAACATATCCATTACCGTAACCCTTATCCTAACCCTAATGATAACCCTAGACCTTACCTTAACCCTAACCCTAAAACTACCATAGTTTTATCCCTAGACCTAAGGCTGAACCAAATCCTCGACCTAGCCCTAGCACTAACACTAGCTCAAACCCTAGCCCTTACATTAAACATAACCCTCGACCAAAACCTAACCTAAATCCTAGCCCTAATCTTAACTGTAACAATAGCCCAAACCCACTCTCTAACTCTATTCATTAGCATAACCATAACCCTAAACCTAATGCTAAACCTAGCCCTAACCCTAACCCTAACCCTAACTCTATTACTAGCCATGATTCTAATTGGAAGTCTCAACCTAGCCCTAACACTTACTCAATCTCTGACCCTTACACTTAACCTAAACATAAGAAAATGATAATCCTAACCCTAACTTAACCCTAGCCCTAATCCTAAACTTTAAACTAGATTTCACCTTAGCTCTAACCCAACCCATTATCCTAACTCTAACCATAAACGTCATGATAACCTTAGTTCTAACCCTAAACCTACTCTAACCCTAACTGCAAACCTAATCGTCGACCTAACCATAAACCTAATCATTGTCGTAGTCCTAACCCTAGCTCAATCTCTAAAAATTATGCTAAACTTAAACTAACCCTAGTCCTAAACATAAACCTAACACTAACCCTAACCTGACACCTAAACCTGTCCATTTCCTTAACCCTAATGGTAACCCTAATCCTAACCATAGACCTAATCCTAAACCTAATCCGATCCTTAGCACTAACCCTAGCTGAAATCCTAACCCATACCCTGAACCTAACACTAGCCTTAACCCTAACTGTAGCCCTTATCCTAAACATAACCCTAGCTCTAACCCTAGCTCTAACCCTATCCATTACCCTAATGAGAATCCTAGGCCTAACCCTAACCCTATCCATTATCATAAATCTAACATGAGCCCTAAACCTAACCTGAAACCTAAACCTAACCTTATCCATTACCCTAACCCTAGCTCAAAACTAATGCTCATTTGATCCATAACCCTAAACCTCAACATAACCCAAACCCAATTCCTGACTCTGATTCTTACAATACCCCTGGCTCTCAACATGAACCTCACCCTAAACCTAACTCTGACAATAGAACTAGCCATAAGTCTTACCCCAAAATAACTATAACCCTAGACCTGATATTAGCCCTAGCCCTAATTTTTGCCACAACCCTAACAGAAATGCTAGCCCTCATCCAGCCCTATACATAGCCTTGATCCTAACCTGAAACCTAAATCTAGCCCTATCTCTAATTTTATCCCTTGCCCTAGTTCTTAGCCTTGCGATAACTCCATCCCTTCCCCAAAATCTAACCCTAAACTAACTCTAGACTTAAACCTTACACTAATCCTAGACCAAATCCTAGACCTAATTTAGCCCTAACACTACTACCAGCACTAAGACTAACTCTAACTCTCACCCTAGCCCTATTCCTAGATCTAAACCTATCCCTTACTATAACCCTAACACTTGCCCTAAGTTTAGCCTTAACACTAGCCCTAGCCCTAACCCTAGAACTAACCATAACTCTAAGTCCAACCCTAAACCTAAGCTTAAACCTCACACTAACACTAGCCCTAACACTAACACTAATCCTAAAACTAGCCCTAATCTAGTTCAAGCCCTAAAACAAAACCAAGCCATAGCCCTAAACCTAACCCTTAACCTAATCCAAAGCCTAACCCTACACCAAACCCTAACCTTAGACCTAACTGCAGTCCTAACCTAACCCTAGAACTATCCTTGAGCCTGACTCTGACCTTACACTATCGCTAGCTCTAACATCACCCTAAATGTATACCTAACCCTAAAACTAGAACTAGACCTAACTGTAACCCTAAAAGTAGCCATAATCATAACTCTAGTTCTTACATTCGCTGTAGCCCTAATCCTAGCCCTAAGCTAACCCAAAACCTAACCCTAAACTTTGCCCTACACCTCGTTTTAACCCTAACCCTAGCCCTAACCATTACCCTAAACCTAAACACTAGACCTAAAAATGGCCCTAACCCTAAACCTAAGCCTAGACTTAATCTTAAACATAATCCTAGCCATAACTTGAGCTCTAACCCTATCCTATATCCTAAGCATAACTCTAAAAATAATGCTTACCCTAGACCTAAACTTAACCCTAATCCTATATCTAGACCTGACACTAACCCTAACCGTGACCCTAGCCCTAATCATAGCACAAACCATAACACTTTACCTAAACTTAACCCTAACACTTACTCTAGGCCTAACCCTAACCCTAACCCTAGTCTTAATCTTAACCATAACCCTAGACCAAAACCTATCCATTATCCTCAACATAAGCCTAACCCAGACATAGATCTAAACATAGCTCTAACCACACCCATTACCCTAACCCTAACTATGAATGTCATGATAACACAAGCCCTAACCCTAAACCTACTCTAACCCTATATGTAAATTTAACTCTAGTCCTAACCCTAAACCTACACTAACCCTAACCCTAGATCTAACCATAAATGTAACCCCTGTCATAGTAATAATCCTAGCTCAAACCCTAACATTTACACTAAAGCTAACACAAACCCTAGTCCTAAACCTAAATCTAAACCTATCAATTTAGGCCTATCCCTAAACCTATCGCTAACATTAACATTATCCATACCTAAACCTAACCTGAACACTAAACGTAACCCTATTAATTACTGTAACTCTAAACCTAACCTTAAACCTAATGGTAACTCGAACCCTAAAACTAAACCAAAACTAACCCAAACTCTGAGACACTGACTCTAAAATAACACACCTAGATCTAATACTGATCTTTACCCTAAACATATCCCTTAAACTAGACCAAGTCATAGAACTAACCCTAACAGTATCCCTAACCATAAACCTAACCCTAACCCTAGCCTTAACCCTGAACTCTATCCTTCTACCTAATTCTTGCCTTAAACCTAACACAAACCCAAGCCCCCATCCTAGCCCTAAAACTAGCTTCAATAATAACCCAAACCCTAATCCTAGCCCAAACCCTAATTTCAACCCTCGCCCTTGTTCTGAACTTGGTATAACCACATCCTTTCCTTTAACCGTAACCATAACACTATCACTAACACAAGCCCTAGCCCTAACCCTAGGTGTAATCCTAACACTAACCATAGCTCTAATCCTAGCCCTAATTTATTGCTAACTGTAACCCTAACTTTAACCCTAGCCCTAGACTAACCCTAACTCTAGCCCTAGACCTATATCTAGTACCAACCTTATCTATTGCCTAACCCTAACACTAGCCCTAACATTATCCTAACTCTAGCCATAGTACTAAACCTAGAACTAACCCTAACTCTGAATCTAACCCTAATTCTAAACCTAAAACTCACCCTAACTCTAGCCCTAACCCTAGCCATAGCCTACAAACAAAACTGAGCTATAGACCTAATCCTAAACCTTAACCTAAATGAATTCCTAATGTTACACCTAGTCCTAATCCTATCCCTACAACTAATACTGACACTGACTCTGACCCTAAAACTAACCCTACCTCTAAACATAACCCTAACCCTAAACCTAACTCAAACAAGAACCTTAGCCCTAATCCTAACCCTAAAAGTATCCCTAAACATAAAGCTAGCTCCTAAATTAGCCACAGCCCAAACTCTAACAAAAAACCTAGAATTAATCTGAGCATCAATCCTAGCTTTAACCCTAATCCTAACCCTAACACAAACACTAACCCAAACCCCAGCTATAAACCTATTCCTTACTCTAAGCCAAATTCTAACCCTAATGCTACCCTAGTTCTAACCCTAATCCTTAGCTTACCCCCAACCCTAACTCTATTGCTAGTCCTAAACCTATCCCTCATTCTATCTCTAACCCAAACTCGAAGCCTAAGCCAAAACCTTACCCTTATTCTGACCCTAACACTAACCCTAGGTCAAAGTGTGACCTTAACACTAAACCGAACACTAACATTAGCCCTACCAGTAAACCTATACCTAAAAAGAAGCAAAACATTAGCACTAGATGTAAACATAATCTTAAATATAGCCATAACTCTAGTCCTAGTACTAAACAAAATCCTAGCCCTAACCCTAAAATAACAATTAACCTAATGCAAAGGCTAACCCTACCCCAAGACCCAACCCTAGTTTTAATTCTGGCCCTAACCATAAACCCAATGCTAGCCCGAACACTGACACTTACACTAACACAAAACCTAGCTATAAATCTTATTCTAACCCAAAACTTATACCTAACACTAGACATATCTATAACCCTAACCCAAAAAACCAGCCATAACCATAACCCTAGCTCTTACATTACACGTAGCCCTAACAATAGCCATAAACCTCACACAAAATCTAGCCCTAATACAAGTCCTAAACCTAGACCTAAGCATGACCTTAACCCTACCCTATCACAAACCCTAAACATAATTCTTGCCCTAGCCCTAACCCTAGCTCAAACTCTAACCCTTACTCTAAACATAACCCTAGGTCTTACCTTAACCCTAACACTATCCCTAATCCTAAGTGTAACCATAGCGCAAATCGTAGCACTTACTTTATCCTTTACCTTAAACATAACCCCAACACTAATGCTAACCCTAACCCTAACCCTAACCCTAATCCTAACCCTAACCTTAACCGTAGTCCTGATTCTAACCCTAACCATCACCCTAGCCCTAACCCTAGCTCAATACCTATAACTTACCCTAAACTGAACCCTAACACTAACCCTAGGAGTAACCCGAACCCTAGCCCTAATCCTAATCTTAACCTAAGACCTAACACTAGCACTGAACCAATTCATTATTTTAAACATAAGCCTAAACCAAATGCTAACCCTATGCCTAACCTTAACCCTATCCCTAACACTAATCCTATACATTAATCTAAACCTATTCTGAACTGTAAACCTAACTCTAACCCTAACCCTAATCCTAATGCTATATTTGAGCCCTAAACTTAAACCTTAACCCAAACAAAACGCTAACCCATACTCTGACCCTAATAATAACGTAGCTCTATACCTGACCCCTACACTAAACCTAACCTTTACACTAGACCTGACCATAAACCTATCCCTAACACTATCCTGAACCATAATCCTAGTCCTAATCCTAGCCCTAATCCTAGCCTTAACACTAACACAAACCCTAGCACTCATTGTAGCCCTAAATCTAGATGTAATCCTAACCCTCACCCTCACCCTAGCCCTAACCCTAAATATAACCCTCACACAGCACTGAACCTAGCTATATAACCCCATGCCTTCCCCTAAAACTAACCCTAACCCTAGCCCTAACCATAGACCTAAACCTAACATTGATCATAGCACTAATCTTAGCCCTATTTGAACCCTAACCTTAACCCTACCCCTAAACCTAGCCCTAAGACTAACTCTAACTCACACCCTACCCTATTTCTATTTATAACCCTACTCATTAGCATAACACTCACAATAGCCCTAACCTGAGCCCTAACCCTAGCCATAGCCCTAACCCTAGATCTAACCATAACTCTAAATCTACCCCTAATGTTAAGGCTAAACTTCATTCTACCACTAGCTCTAACACTTTCTAATCCTAAAACTAACCATAATCCAAAACCTAGCCCTAAAAAAAAAAAAATGAGCCATTGCTCTAAACCAAACCCTAACCCAAAACTAGCCATAACTCAAGCACTAATTCTAGTCCTAGGCCTAAAACTAACCCTCAACGTGACTCATTTCTAAACACAAATCCTAGCTCTAGATATCACCCTAACCCTAAAACTAATGCTAACTCTAGACCTAGCCAAAACCCAAACCCTAAAACTAACCCTAAACATAACCCTTGTTCTTACATTGGCCTTAGCCAAACCCTAACTCTAACTCTAACACAAAAGTAGCCCTAATCTGAGCCTTAACACTAGATTTAACCCTAACTCTAACCCTAAAACTAGCCCTAAACCTAACCCTAATCCTAGCCCTAACCCTAGCTCTAATACTATCCATTACCCTAAGCCAAACCCTATTCATAATGCTAACTCTAGTCCTAATGCCAATCCTTAGCCAAACCCAAAGTGTAACCCTATTACTAGTCCTAACACTAGCCCTCATTCTAGATCTAACCCTAACCCCAAACCTCAACCTAACATTTACCCTTATTCTGACTCTAACACTAATTATAGGTCTAAACCTGACCCTAAACTGAAACCAAAACAAAACTATCCCTACCAGTAAACTTATACCTAAAGCTAATCCGAACACTAGCCCAGACCTAAACCTAATCCTAAATCTAGCTATAACTCTAGCCCTAGACCTAAACAAAAACTTAGTTCTAGCCCTAAAAAATAACCATTATTGTAAACCAAACACTAACCCTACCACTAGACCTAGCCCTAGTCCTATTCTGCTTTCATCCTATCCCTAACTTTAACCTGAACTCTAGCCCTGACACTAACATTAAACCTAGCTCTAAACCTGACCCTAATAGAAAACCTAAACCTAACACTAGACCTAGCCATAACCCTAACCCTAAAACTAGCTCTAATCAGAACCCTAGATCTTATATTACACATAGCATTAACCCTAGGCCTAAACCTAACACAAAAATTAAATAACCATAACCCTAATCAAGGTCTGAACCTACCCTAAGCATAACACTCAACCTAACCCTAACCATAGTCCTAACCATAACCCTAACCCTAACCTTAGTCCTAACACTAGCTCAAAGCCAAATCCTTAGGGTAAACATAACCCTAGCAAAATCCCTAACCATAGCCCTAATACTAACCTTAATTCTAGACCTAACACTAGCTCTAATTCTAGACATTACCCTAACTCTAACCCTAACCTTAATGATAACCCTATCGCTAACCATAAACAAAACCTTAAACCAAAACTTTCACCTAACCCTAGACCTAACCGTAAACTGAAAACTTGGCATAGTCTTAGCCCTAACTCAAACCCTAACTCTTACGCTAAAACCAACAGTAAACCCAGCACTAAAATTAAACTTAAACATAAACCTAATTTTAACCATAAAGCTAACCTTACATCTAACAAAATCTATTACCCTAAACCTAATCCTAATCCGAATGAAAACCCTAGCCCTAACCCTAAACCTAACCATGACCATAACACTAAACCTAACACTCATCCTAGACCTAACTCTAGCTCAAAACCTAAACTTAACCCTAAATATAATCCTAACCCTAAACCTAAGATAGGGTTACTAGCCCTAACACAAAACCTAACCTAACCCTAGCCCCAACAATAGATCTAACCCTATATATTATCCTTATGATAACCCAAATTCTGATTCTTACCCTAGGCATAAACCTAACTCTTTTGCTAACCCAAAAGCTCTCCATTGCCCTAAACCTACCCTGAAAACTAAACCAATCCAGTAAATTACCCTAAACCTAACTCTAATCCTAATGCTCATTTGAGCCCTATCCCTAAACCTTAACCTAAAACAAACCCTAACCCTGATCCTGACCCTAAAAATACACATAGCTCTAAACCTGACCCTTACCCTAAGCCTAAGATTTAGACACAAACATAACCCTAAATATACTGCAAACTATAACACTAGACCTGACATTAGCCCTAGCCCTAATTCTAGACCTAACCTTACAACAAACCCTAGCCCTCATACTAGCCCTTTACCTAGCCTTTATCATAACCCTAACCTTAATTTTAACCCTCACTCTACTTCTAAACCTAGCTATACCACCATGCCTTACCCTAAAATTAACTATAACCCTAGCCCTAAAACTAGGCCTAAGCTAAACACTAACTCTAGCCCTAAACTTAGCACTAACTTAGCCGTATCCCTAAAACTATCCAAAACCCTAGGCCTAAGACTAACTCTAACTCTCACCCTAGCCCTAGCCCTAGTTCTAAACCTATCTGTTACCATAACCATAACCCTAGCCCTAACACTTGCCCTATAGTTAGATCTAGCCTGAATCTTAGATCTAATGCTGAATCTAAATCTAATCCTAACCCAAAGCCTAAGCCTAACAATAACACTATCCCTAACCCTAAAGCTAATCTTATAACTAGCCCAAACCCTAAACCTAGGACTGAAACAAAACTGAGCAACAGCCCTAACCCTGAACCTTAACTTAAACAAACCCTAACACTACACCTAGACGTAAACCTAGCACTAATTCGAGTTGTAACACTAATTTAAAACTTACCTTGTCATTGACTCATATCCTAACACGGACCCTAGCTCTAAAGACCATCCTAAACTTAAACTAAACCCTAACAGTAACTCTAGCCCTAATTCAAGGTATAACCATAACCTAATAGACAACCCTGACCCTGACTGATATCCTAACAGTCACCCTAGCTCTAAACACTACCTTCACCTTAAACCAAACACTAAGAGTAACCCTAGCGCTTATTTGAGTCCTAACTCTAACCCTAAAACTAACCCTGATGCCAACAATAAGCCTAGCTCTAAATATTAAACTAATCTTAAACCTAAACCTAACACAAGCTCCACCCCTAACCCTAACCCTAAAACTAACCCTAATTGTAACCCTGGCTCTTACATTAGCCAAGGCCCAAATCTAGCCCTAACTCTAACACAAAAATTAGTCCTAATCCAAGCTCTAAACCTATATTTAAACCTAAACCTAAAAATAACTCTAGCATTAACCCTAGCTCTAAGGATATCACTTTTCCTAAAATGAAAACCTAACCCTAAATATAACCCTAGACTTATCTCTAATCCTTAGGCTAACCAAAACCCTAACCCTATTAATAGTCCTAACCCTAGCCCTAATTCTAGCTCTTACCCTATCCCAAACCCTAATGATAAACCTGACCCTTATTCTGACCATAACACTAACCCTAGGTTTAAAACTTACCTTAACCTTAGGCCAAACCTTAACACTAGCACTGGACCTAAACCAAATCCTAAATCTAGCCCTAACTCTAGCCCTAGACCTAAACATAAACCTAGCTCAAGCCCTAATCTTTAACCTAACTCAAACAGTAACACTATCCCTAGACTTAAACATAGTCTTACTTCAGGCTATAATCCTAACACTAACTCTAACACAAACACTGACCCTGCCTTTTACCCTATCACTAACCCTAACACTATCAATCAATTACCCTAAACATTATGTTTACTCTAAAGCCTATCTCTAAATCTGACCCTACCAGAAAATCTAAACCTAACACTAGACCTAGCCATAACCCTAACCCTACAGCTAGCCCTCAATATAACCCTAGCTCTTACATTACCCAAAGCCCTAACCCTAGGCCTAAACCTAACACAAAAGCTAGAGCTAATTGTAGGCCTAAATCAAGCCTTAAGCATAACCCTAGCTCTAACCCTAACCTAACCCTCACCTTAGTCCTAATCCTAGCTCAAAGCCTAAACATTACTCTAAACATAAACCTAAACATACTCCTCAATCTAACCCCAACCCTAGCCCTAATCCTAACCTTAACCCTAGCTCTAAACCTACCTATTACTCTAACCCTAAACCCAACCATATTGATAATCCTAGGCTTAATGCTATACCTAAAACTAACTGGAAAATTATCCCTGGACCTAACTTTAAACCTCACACTTGCCATCGACCTAACCCTAGCTCAAACCCTAACCCTTACTGTAAACCTAAACATAACCATAGCCCTAACTCTAAACCTAAACCTCAATCTAATGTTAAACATAGCTCTAAATCTACATCTAATCGCATACATTAACCTAACCCTAACCCTATCCCTAATGATGTCTCTAGCCCTAATCCTAACCCTATCCCTATGAGTACTATAATCTTATCCCTTGAAGTAACCCTAAACATAACACTCACCATAGCCCTAATCCTAACTCAAAACCTAAACCTTAGGCTATACATAAACCTAAGCCTAACTCTAGTTTTAACCCTAACCCTATCCCTAATTTAAAACCTATTCTTAACCATCAACTTAGCCCTAAACTTAGCTCTAATCCTATCCATTATCTTAAACATAACCCCTACCCTAATATGAACCCTATGCCTAATCTTAACTCTATCACTAACCCTAACCCTATCAATTACCCTAAAAATAATGTTTACTCTAAACAAAACCCTATCATTACCCTAACCCACACACAAGTGCTAATACAAGCCCTAAACCTAAAATCTAACCTCAAACAAACTCTAGCACTGACCCTGACCCTAATAAGTCTACTAGCTCTAAGGATGACTTTTACACTAAACCTAACCCTTACACTAGATCTAGCTATAACACTAATCCTAAAATTATCCCCAAACATAAGCTTAGACCTGACATTATCCATACCCCTAATCGTAGCCCTAAACCTAACACAAACCCCAGCCCTTATCCTAGCCCTAAGCCTAGCCTTAATCCTGACCCTAAACCTAACTTTAGGCCTAACCCAAGAACTAACACTAGTCCTAATCTTAGCACTAATTTAATCCTATTCCTAAATCTAGCCCTAAACCTAGACCTAAGACTAACTCTAACTCTCACCCTATCCCCATCCCTAATTCTAACAATATCCCTTAACCGAACCCTTATCCTAGCCCTAACCCTAGCACTATCATTTGCTCTATCCATAAGCTAGATCTAATTTTAACTCTAACTCAAACCCTAAAACTAAGCCTAAGCCTAACCCTAACCCTAACTCTAAATCTAACTTTAACCCTAGCCTCCTCCAAAAAACTGAGCCATAACCCTAACCATAACCCTTAACCTAAACCAAACCCTAATACTTACCAAAACCTTACCTCTAATTCTAGTGTTAAGCTGAAAACTAGAACTAACACTGACCCTGACTCTGACCATTATATTAACCCTAGTCTAAACATCAGGCTAACCCTAACCCTAAACTTAACACTAGACCTACCACTAACCCTAACCCTAAATTTAACCCTAATTTTAATCCTGGTACTTACATTAGCCTTACCCCTAACCCTAGCACTAACTTAACCCAAAACCTAGCCCTAATCCAAGAGCTAACTCGAGTTTTAAACCTAACCCTAATTTTAACCCTATCCCCAATCAACACCATAACCAGAGCCCTAACACTAGTTCTAACCCTATTCATTGCCGTAACCATAACCCTAGTCCTAAACCTAATCCTATCCCTAATCCTAAACATATGCATTATTCTAAACCAAACCTAAACCCTGTATCTCACCCTATCATTACACTAACAAAAACCATAATGCTAATTTGAGCCTAACTTTAAACCTTAACCTATCTCAAACTTCTAACCCAGACCTTGACCCTAATAATACCCGTAGCTCTAAACCTGACCCTAACTTAAACCTAACTCTTATATTACATGTAGCAATAAGCCTAACCCAAAAACTATCTTTAACCATAACCCTAGATCTGATATTAGTCCTAGCCCTAATCCTAGGCCTAATATGAAATAAACCGTAGCTTTAATCATAACCCTAACCCTAACCATAGCCCTAACAATAATTCTAACCTTAACCCTATTGCTAAACCTAGCTATAATGCCATTCTTTAACCTAAACTTTACGTTAACCCTAACCCTAACTCTAGGCCTAAGGTGAACACTAATCCTAACCCTAATTCTAGCCCTAATTTAAACCTATCCCTAACCATAAACCTAAACCTAGCCCTAAGACTAACTCTAACTCTCACACTAGCCCTATCCCTAATTCTATTTATATATATTACCATAATCCTAATCCTAGCCCTAAAACTGGGCATAACCATTGCCTTATTCTTATTCCTAGTCCTAACCTTAGATCTAACCCTAACTCTAAATTTAATCCTAACCCTAAGCCTAAGCATAACATTAACACTAGTGCTAGCCCTAATGCTAATCGTAAAACTAGCCCTAACCCTAAGAGTGGCAGTAAAACAAAACACCACCCTAACCTTAAACCAAACTCTTATAGTAACCCTAGCCTTAATTCGAGTCCTAACCCTAACTCTAAAACTAAACCTGACACTGACTATTATTAACCTAACACAAACACTAGCTCTAAATTTAAAACTTAAATCTAATCCTAACACTAGAGGTTTAACCCCTTACCATAACCCTAAAACTAACCCTAAAACCCTATTTTTTACGTTAGTCTTTGCTCTAACCCTAGCCCTAACCCTAACACTAAAACTAGCCCAAATCTAAGACTTAAACCTAGATTTAACCTTAACCCTAGCCATTATTCTAGCTCTAATCCTATCCCTTACCCCGTGCCAAACCCTAAACCTAATGCTAATCCTAATTCTAATCCTAATCCTTAACCTAACCCAAACCCTAACCATATTATTAGTTTTAACCCTAGTCCTCCTTCTAGCTCTAACCATAACCAAAACCCTAACCCTAATCCTAAACCTGACACTTATTCTGACCCTAAAACTAATCATAGGTCTAACACTGGACCTAATCCTAAACTGAACTCTACCACTAGCCCTACTAGTAACATTATACCTAAACATAAGCCTAACACTAGCCCTACACCTAAACCTAATACTAATCTATTCATAACTCTAGCCCTAGATCTAAAGAAAAACCTAGCCCTAGCCCTAATAATAACACTTAGCCTAAAGACAAACACTAACCCTTTCTATAGACTTAGCCCTAGTCCTAATTCTGGCTTTCCCTATAACCATAACCCTAAACTTAACAATGACCCTGACACTAAAACTAATCATAGCTCTAAGCATCACCCTAACCTAAACCTAACCCTAAAAATATACTTAGCTCTAACATTAACCCTAAAACTAGCCCTAATCATAACAAAGTTCTTACATTTGCCATAGCCCTAACCTATTGCAATACCTAGCCCTAACCTAAGCCCTACGCTTGCTTTAACCCTAACGCTAACCATAACCCTAAGCTTAGCTCTACCCTATAACTAAGCCTAATCCTAGACGTAACTCTAAGCATAACACTAGCCCTATCACTAGCTCTAACCTTATCATTTACCTCACACTAACAGTAGCCCTAATCCAAACATTAACCCTAATGCTTCTGCTAACCTTAGGCTGAACCCTAATCCTATCCCTATCCCTAACCCTATCCATTACTTTACACCTAACCTGAACTCTAAAACTAAAACTATCATTAACCTATCCCAAACTGTAATGATAACTCAAGCCTTAAACCTAAACCTTAATCTAATGAAAACCGTAAACCTGACCCTGACCCTGACCCTAATAATACCCATAGCTCTAAACCTGACTCTAATAAGAAACCTGACACTTAGAATAGACCTAGCTATAAACATAACCATAAATCTCTCCCTAACTGTAATCCTAGTCATTACATTAGCCCTAGCTCTAATCCTAGTCCTAATCCTAACACAAATCTTACACCACATCCTATCCATAAACCTTGCCTTAATCATAAACCTAACCCTAACCATAACCCTAATTCTAATCCTCATCCTAGTCCTAATAGTAGCTATAACCCCACCTCTTAACCTAAACCTAACCTTATCCCTAACCCTAACACTAACCCTAGTCCTAATCCCAGCCCTAATTTCCCTTATCCCTAACCCAACACTAACCTAGCCCAAAGAGTAACACAAACTCTCGCCCTACCCTTATACCTAGTTCTAACCTTATCCCTTACAATCAACCTCAACCTAGCCCTAAACTTATCCATAATCCTAGCCCTATTCTTAGCCCTAACTCAAAGTCTAGATCTAAACCTAACTCAAAATCTAACCATAAACCTAAGCCTAAACCTCACACTAACACTAGCCCTAATTCTAACATTAATCTTAAAACTGGCAGTAACTCTAACTCTAGCCCTAAAACAAAACTGAATCATAATCCTAACCTTAATACTTAACCTAAACCAAACACTAACCTTACACCTAGACTTAATACTATCTCTAATTCTAGTCCTAATCTTAACTTGAAAACTAATCCAGACCCTGACACTGAACCTAACACTAAACTTAGCTCTGAACATCATCATAACCATAAACTTAAACCTAACACTAGACATAGGCCTTACCCTGACCCTATCACTAGCTCTAATTATAACACTACTTGTACATTAGCTGTAGCCTTAACCCTAGCCCTAACGTAACCCAAAACCTAGCCTTAATCCGAGTCCTAAACCTAGGTTTTAATATTTATTTTTATAGTTTTCGGTGGACATAACATCTTTATTTTATTGATATGTGGTGCTGAGGATGGAACCCAGCACCCTGTGAATGCCAGACAGGCACGCTACTTCTTCAGCCACACCCTCAGCCAGTAAACCTAGTTTTAACCCTAAAGGTAAATCTAACCCTAACCCAAAAAAGCCCTAATCCTAAACATAATCCTACCACTAATCTTAGGTCTAATCCTATCCATTACTCTAATGATAACCCTTATGCTAACCCAAGGCCTAACCCTAACCCTATTCATTACACTAAACCAAACCTAAACCTAACTCTTTCATTACCTTAACCTGAAATCGTAATGATAATTAAAGCACTAAACCTAAAACCTAACCTAACCCAAACCCTCAACTTGATCCTGACCCTAATAATAACCCTAGCTCTAAAACTGACCCTTAGTATAAACCTAACCCCTACACTGGACCAAACCATAAACCTAAGACTAAATATATCCCTAACTGTAACCCTAGACCTGACATTAGCCCTAGCCCTAATACTAGCCCTAGACTTAACACAAACATTACCCCTCATCCTAGCCCTAAACCTAGCTTTAATCATAACCCTAAACCTAACCCTAGCCCTAACCCTAATACTAACTCTTGCCCTAGACCTCAACCTAGCTATAACCCAATATTTTACCCTAAACATAATCCTAACTCTAATCCTAACCCAAGGCATAAACCTAACACTAACACTAGCCCTAATTCAGCCCTATCCCTAACAATAATCCTAACCCTACCCAAGTCCTAATACTAACTGTAGCCCTCATACTAGCCCTATCACTAGATCTAACCCTATCCCTTACCATAATCCTAAACCTACCAAAACTTTAGTCGTAACCCTTGCCCTATCCTTAGTCCTAGACCTAACCATAGATCAAAACCTAACTCTAAATCTAACAAT
>NW_026008346.1:0-3679 GCF_001458135.2 Marmota marmota marmota | reverse complement strand
GAAGGGAAATTGCATGGAAATGGAAGGAGACCCTCAGAGTTATACAAAAGTACATACAAGAGGAAGTGAGGGGAAAGGGAAAAATAATACAAGGGGGACAAAGGAATGTCAGTAGAGGGGGCAGAGAGAGAAGAGGGGAGGTTAGGGGAGGGGAGTGGGGATAGTAGAGGATAGGAAAGGCAGCAGAACACAACAGACACTAGTATGGCAATATGTAAATCAATGGATGTGTAACTGATGTGATTCTGCAATCTGTATATGGGGTAAAAACGGGAGCTCATAACCCACTTGAATCAAAGTGTGAAATATGATATATCAAGAACTATGTAATGTTTTGAACAGCCAACATTAAAAAATTAAAAAAAATAAAAATAAAAATAAAAACAAAACAAAAAAAAAAGTTTAGCAACGCTGTCACCTGCAGTTACATGAAAAGAAAAGGTATGCAATGGAAAAAAAAATAAAACAACAACAACAACAAAACCTTTAAAATCTGAATATAATTATTCTTATATTCACCCGAGAAAAGAGGTCACAAGGCACACAGATGCCCCTACACATGACAGACATGTGAATTCAGAGAACCACTGTTTATAGAATACAGAAGCCATTGGACTAGGAAAAAATTAAGTTTTAATTAAAAACTGCCATTGGATGAGTGCAGACTAATTTGAGAGTTATAAACTGCGAGGGGTCACATTTTAGGAGGATCCCAAACTTTCACGAAGTGTACCTACAAGGACTTACTGGAGGAATTTTACTTTCAGATTTTTACATTGAGAAGCAGAGAAAAATCCTTCCTGCTTCCACAGGGATCAGAGGGAAAGTAATTATTCTATATACACCTAGGGCCAAAGTAACCATTCTGAAATAAGTCCAAGTGGTCAGTTCTTCAATGACCCTCCAGAGAAACGGCTTTAACAGAGACTAACTCATAGAAGGAAAATATCCAACTTGAATAACTCTTAGCCTTGCACTCATACATAAAGGACAGCAAGTAATAAAATAAGTCCATCAGACAATGGACAAGCACTTGTAAAGGACAAATCCTGAGGGCACAGGTCCACTAAAAGCACAACACCTAATCAGAGGGTTGTGGAATGCTCCTTCTCCTTCACACAAACAGCATCCAGCACACCAACAGATTTGTGGTACAATAACAAGATTATAGCTGGTTAGCACTTTATCATGAGAGCTGTTTAACTGGGAGTTTCTAGGGAAAATCAAAGACATCAAGCATGACTAAAATGAGGACATCAGAGAAAACTGAAATTTCGTATGTCAATAGCTACAGAAAACAGTAAACAACTGCATATTTTAGCCAGTTAAACCCGATCCCTCACTCTGAAGGAATATTTCATTTCCACTACTATACAAACAACTGACATTCAAGGAGAAATTAAAAGATATGCTGAAAGCAAGTCAAAACAGTTTGAAGAGAAACAAAAGCAAAAGAATGAGACTTAGATTTGACTTAGATCTTGGAATTATGTGACTGGGAGTTTAAAATAGCTGTGATAAATAGGCTTAGCTAAGAGTACTAATGGGAAAGGGGTTAACATGAAAAAAAATAAAACAAATTGGTAATAAAAGCAGAAGTGGAAGCTATAGAAAAAAATCAAAGGGAAATGCTAAAAATCAAATAGGCTATTTAAAAATAAAAATGCCTTTGACAGGCTCACCATCAGACTAGACAAAGCAGAAAAAGAATCAATGAGTGTGAAGACGCATCAATAAGAAATCCCCAATGATAAATATATTGCAAAATATATACTTTATAAAGGACTTGCATCTAAAATATACAAAAAAACACTTAAAATTTAATATTAAAAACCAAACAATCCTGTTACAAATTGAGGAATATATTCAAGCAGACACTTCACCAAAGAAGAGATGTAGGTAATAAGCCCAAGAAGAAATGCCCAACATTATAGGGAAACTAAAACAAAAATAATATATGACCACAAATTTACTCAAATATCTAAAATCTATCTTATCAGCACTAAATACTGATGAGTGTGCAGGAGAACATGAACTTTCATTTACAGCTTGTTGGAGTGAAAAAAGAGTACATTCACTCTGGAAGAATTAAGCAATGTATTGCAGAGCTTAAACTAGTTTTACCAAATGATGCACTAATCACACTCTTGGATTTTTTACTTAAAAAAAAAGTATGACTACACAAAACCTGCAATATATGTTTATAGTATCTTGAGCTATAATTGTCAATATTGAAAGTATTTAAGATTCCTTTAAGTTGCTCAGTAAACTATGATGCATCTACCCAATAGAAAATCATTCAGAGATAAAAGTAAATGATCTCTCAAGCCATGAAAAAACATGGAGGAAAATTAATGCACATTGTGAAGCGAAAAGAGTCTATCTGAAAGGCTACATATTATATGATTTCAAATGTGCAATATTTTAGAAAAGGCAAAAATCAGTGTTTGTCAGAGCTTGAAAAGAGAAAGTATGATTATGTAAAGCAGAGGAATTTTTAGGGCGATGAGACTCTTCTGTACAATAATATCAAATATTTTTCAGACCTATAGAATTATACAATATAATAATGAATGTAAATGATAGCCTTTAGTTATTAATAATTTAAAATTTTGGTATATTAATTTTAACAAATAAACCACAGTAATGTCACATTTTATTAATCAGTGAGCTGAATGTGAGAGACAGAGAATATACTAGAATTGTCAGAACCATCTGCTCAGCTTTCTGTAAATGTAAATTGCTCTAAGAATAGGTCTTTTAATAAGAATTCCGATAATTAATAAAATATCTGAATGTTTAAAAATTCAATAAAAAGAGAAGAGAAAGTACACTCTAATGTGCTAAGATACATCAGATGTTTTTTGGTTTGTTTGCTTCTTTCTTGGTCGTGGTGGGAACTGAACACAGGGTCTCAAGCATGGTAGACAAGTGCTCTCCTGCTGTGCTACATTTCCAGCCCACATAATCTAATATTTAAAGTATATATTATTTTTAAAATGATAGTGGTATATATGTGGCAATGATTCTTAGGATAACAAGGAATAGTTCGATAAATATTTCAGATAGTTGGACAGGTACAAAATTGGTAGCTTGAGTGGATTTTGTTTGCACATGTTCAGAAAGTAATCATAAATAATATGTCAAAATTTTATTCTATTATAGGAAAATTAATACTAGAAAAATTATTGTGTACCTTTTTTTAAACCTGTTGTTGTTGGATATAATTATGCTGTTTCCCTTTTCAGGATCAAACATAATATATAGAAACTATAAGCAGAGTAAAACATTCAGCACAAGAATACAAAGACCAAGAATACAAAGTTGAAATACTAGTCAATTTTAATTTTGATATAATTTTGGCATATTAGATAGCAGTTAAACTGAAAAACAAATGAAGGCTTGTGGGTCAAAATTTGATATGAAATGTTGGTAAAAAAATGGAAAACTATCCATGACATATAATAAATTGAATAATAATATATAATAGATTTATATATTAAAAATTTTTGATTTTCTTATGGGTTCAGGTTGGAAGGGAATTAATTATTTTTATTTGAATTCTCCTTAATTACGAGTTAAAATGTAATAGAAATTATACACCTATATTACATTTGAATCAATTTTTTCTCATTAAAATAGATGCATTTACATAATAAATAAGCATTTGATTTAAAAG
>NW_026008345.1:0-3680 GCF_001458135.2 Marmota marmota marmota | reverse complement strand
ATATTAATATAAAATACTATAGAGTGGACATAACATCAGTATTAAAGGCTACAGTAGAGCTATCATATTTATTTTACATGGTGTATTAGGATATTATATTAGTATTAAATTTCACGGGGAATCTATTACATTAGTTTGTCATGCTATAGTATTAATACCAATTGATGTTACATGTCACTTTCCTGCTACAATATTAGCTTTAGCTTCTAGAATAAGGATATTACATTAGTATTAATTGCCACAGGGAAGTTATTTTATCAATTTTATAATAGTTGGATATCATGTAAATATTTAAAGTCACAAAGCAGCATTTATAATCACTTACATTTTATAGTATTGATTTTATACTAGCATTAAAGTCCACAAGGCAGTTATTATATCACTTTTTGATGCAATAGTATGGGTAAATATTAATATTAAAGACCAAAGGATTAGGGTTAGCGCCCATGGATTCAATCCCCAGTACCCTCCCCTGAACAAGATTAAACTATTCTAAAGTAAAACCTTAGGACATGGTTATATTTTCTCAAACACCTACTTATTTAATTCTTCATATAGTTAATTACTAGTAACTGACACTCTTAGCTGTATTTTATTATGAACATTTATAACACAAAAATCAAATAGTTCAAACGAATATAAAATTCAAAGTATGTGGGCTGGGGTTGTAGCTCAGTGGTAGAGCACTCACCTAGCATGTGTGAGGTGCTAGGTTTGAGGCTCAGCACCACATAAAAATAAATAAATGAAAATGAAGGCATTATGTCCAGCTACAACTAAAAAAAAAAACTTTAAAAATTCAAAGTATGTGCTTCTTTTACATATTTCATGTTGAAGTAATAACATATTAACTTATTAAATTTTTGTGCTGTCACTAGGTTCTAGGTTTTCCTTCTTAAAATGTGATCACTACAGGGGAAAAAAAATGACATTTTAGAGATTTTATTTCAACTCATGGTTTAACTTTCTCTAAAGAGTGACTTTATTAAAAAAAAATTGTCCTAATACAAATTGACTCACTGTGACTGAATCACTTATCCCAAAGAATCCTTGTCTCTATTTTATTTCTATGCATACCTTTTAGCAGCAATATAATCAAATATTTGTCACTGGGACAAATAGTCAAAGAAATAATCATCTCCTCCAAGACCTCTGCAGGAAGTGGTGAGCCAAGAGATGCAGAGGTGTCAACTCAGTCCAGGAGTGATAATAGATGCTGCTGTGTTGTGGGAAAACACTCTATCTTTTAGAAATCACAAGGATGCCCAAACTCTTCCATGAGTCTAAATCTAGTTGAAATTCTAAGTAATTTTATTGTCTCTAGCTCATCACGAAGCTCATGACAACTAGTGGATCTCTGGGGCTGAAGATGTAGCTCAGTGGTAGAAGGATTTCCTAGCATGCAGGTAGGACCAACCCCCAGAACCACAAAAGGAAAAAAAAATAATTTGTGTCTTATTTGTGTAATCAAATAGAAAATGAATAATCATTCCTCTTAAGAAAACATGTTGGGCCTAAAACACTTGAGACTCTCAAAATCAAAATACTCTCCTTATAGTGTATTTTATACCTAGACCATCATGAACAGTGGTGTCACATCATAAAGCATGTTCACATTAAGCTTACCATCAAAACTACAAAAAAGGCTTTATTGACTGTTGATAAGAAACTTGAACATAATCTAGCTTAGGAAATTATTAACACAACGTTAGGATAACATTAGGATAAAATGTAATCATGGCATTTCCCACATGAAATAACTCTACTAATAAATACATAATTTCAAAAGAAAGTCAAATTTCTGAAATCAAAAGCAAATTGATACATTTTAAAATAATATTTTGAACAAAGGCAAAACACTTAAAGAGTTCTCCCATAAGAATTCCTGACAACATAAAGTATCATGCTCATTAGAAGGCCCATCCCTTTGTATGCAAGGAATAAGAGAACTTTCTGATGAATGTAGAACTTTAATAGGACATATGGACATGCTTTCTAAATTTTAAAGAAAAAGAAAAAATATCTTTTTTTAAAAAAGCTTATTTTTAGTAATATATCTGAATTACAAAAAAAAACATCTACTGACGTGTCTCTTACATTTTGTAATGATTTTCATCTCAGGAAATTTCATCTATAGTGGTTTTAAATATTATGAAATATCAATAGTTGACATTAAAAATATCATCACCCCTCTTCTCTTTTAAAACTGATTTGAAATTTTCTTAGAATAATTTCATATGAATTTGGAAGACGCACTGTGGTATATATATATGTGGAAATACATGACTTTTTAAAAAAATCTTTATTTTTAGTTGTAGTTGGACACAATACCTTTGTTTTATTTACTTATTTTTATATGGTGCCGAGGATCGAACCCAGGTCCTCCCATGTGGTAGGTGAGTGCTCTACTACTGAGTCACAACCCCAGCCCCAATACTTGATATTTTTAAAGCATACCTCTCATGCTTGAGTCCTGTCAAAGACATCTTCTGTGTGTGTGGTGCTGGGATGGACTCCATGGCCTCTCACATGCCAGGCAAGTGCTCTGCCACTGAGCTGCACATCCAGTCTCCAAAGATACCTTAATAAATGGAAATTAATTAAAATCATTTTATTATGAGCACTTCCAAACAAGACAATTCTCTCAAACAAGCCAATTCTCTCAATCAAAAACAAAGTAAGCTAAAAGTAATTTTTAAAATATTCCTTATAAAAAATAAAAGTTCACAGAATTAAAAATTCTATAAAGGGCTAGAGTTGTGGTGCAAAGGCAGAGCGTTTGCCTGGCAGGTGTTAGTCCCTGGGTTCAATCCTCAGCACCACATATAAATAAACAAAATAAATAAATAAAATAAAAAGATCCACTGACAACTAAAAAAATATTTTAAAAATTCTGTAGAAAACTGAAAGAATATTAATCAAAAATTGAATTGGAAAAATCTACTGCACAGAACTGGAGACCTGGAGGCCATGGGGAATTACATTACAAAATAACTCTAAAATAAGAAAATGAATCAATTAGCATACAGAACCTTGGACTGGTACTTAGAATTCTCCCACTGGAAGGGATCCTGGGATCATCAGGGCTCAAGGCTGACTGTCATCTGCCCTTTAACAAATTCAGACTTTATTTCAAATGTTCATTATCTATAGAGAAAATAAAAAGAGAGAAAGGTGACTTTTCTAAAGTTATCTTATGGTATATTGAATTCTGATACAGTCAAAATAATTCATCCAATGCAGGGTGTCAGTGTTTATACAATGGTCGTTATTTGTGCACCATTACAAATATACTGCCAATTAGCACAGCAGCCAGGGAGCTGCTCATCCTAGACTAGCAGGGGCAGAGTCTGGAGGAGGGGGAGGGAAGGTCAGGAGGAGGAGGGGGCCTGGAAGATGGGTGGGGTCTGGAGAAGAGGCAGGGTCTTAAAGAGGAGGAGGCTGGAGTTATAGCTCCATGGTAGAGCGCTTGCCTAGCATGTGTGAAGCACTGGGTTCAAACCTTAGCACCACATAAAAGTAAATAAACAAAATGAAGGCATTGTGTCCATGTGCAAAACAAAAATTTTTAAAAAGAGAGAGAGAGGGGAAGGTGAGGTCTGCAGGAGGAGCAGGACAGGAAGAAGGGAAAGATCTGGAGGAGAGACAGGGTCTGAAGGAGGGGGAGAATGAGTCACAAG
>NW_026008344.1:0-3681 GCF_001458135.2 Marmota marmota marmota | reverse complement strand
TTTTTTTTTTTTTTTTTTGATGATTGAATAATATCAAATTGCTTTTTTCCCCATATAGTGCTTGGTATCAAGAAAATACAGCAAAAATGTAATAATGGAAGAGCTAATAGCTAAGTTCCTTCCAGAGGAACTAAAGGAACGAAGAAGGCTTCATGAAGAAGAAATGGAAGAACTGTCTAAGTATGTATATGCATGTTTCTGTTTTCAGTTTCATTCATACCAGCTCATGAGAGTTGAATGTGCAGATTTTTCCCCCCAGCTCCTTATTCAGAGATATCTTGGTGGCAACTTTAAACTGGCCATGGTGAAAACATTCATACCATGGAAATCAGCAAATGGTATAAAGTAGGATTCCCTCTACCCCAAAGCCAGTTGTTAAGCATTTACCAACACACCACTAAAGATGCATAAGCCAAACTCACAAACTAATAGGCATCTTGGCACTTGTAACGGGCCTTGCTGGGAGGAGTAAACTGGAATAGCATAATCAGGAGAACTTCTGCTAATTGAGGCTCCAAGCTCTGTCTGCTTAGTTAGCGGAAGAAGTAAGGGGCCACCACTAATTTCTGCCCCTTTTATTACCGCCCCCCCATCCTCACATCCATAGTGCAGTTCTTACAGTATTTTGTGAGTATTCTGTGAGGCATGGTTTCCTGTTAGCAAAAACCAAAAAGCAACTAAACAAGAAAAAACTGTTCTGGTTTTATGTCCACCCTGTAGAGAATATTTCTAAACTCTGCCATCAGTTTGTTTGAATGTTTCTCTCACTTTAAATAATGTTTCCTCTGAAACTAGAAATGTTTTTATATTGGCTTATACTGAAACTACTCAGAACATCATTTTCTTTTTCCCCTCATTCTAAAGTTAACCTTGAGTCTCTCTGAGCCATATTCTCAAATATCACATAAGGTGTTATTAGTAAATATGGGAACATACTTTGGGGCTTTCTATTTGAAGGAATTCTAAACCTAACCCTTTTGGGATTTGTGCAGATAGTCTTATATCTCTGTAGGTTTAGGTTCAATGTTCCTGCAATGGATTGTTTATCAAATAAGAGGATAAAGAGGAGCTGGCCCTGTTGGGGATTCTGCAGTGGGTCATGTGTCTGAATCTTTGGGGGGTACTGTTGAAACACAAATCCCTGGATCCTAGTTCCATAGCTAATCCCATCAGTATCCTTGGGAGTACGGTGGCCTAGTCATCTGGATTTAAGGGTCCCTGGTATCTCTGATGCACAAGAGTATTTGAGCATCAGTGGGTTAAATTACTCTTCTCTGTCTCTTGCTTGCTCCTCTTCCTAGTTGGTCTTTCCATGCACATTTCTGGCAGGGAAGGTGTTACAAATTTGAGATGTCACGAGGACCTTGCAAAGAATTTCCCATCACCTCTTGATGCACTTATACCTTCAGTATTTGTCAGCAAAACACCTAAAGAGGGACCATTTTGAGTGAAGAGATGAATCATAGAAAGAAAAAATACACAACATAGCCATAACTCACAATCTTAAAGTACTAGAGAACTTCTGAAGCCACATTAGAACATGTGCAATCCAATTTTAATCTCTTAGACCTTAGGTTAACCTTTGCACCACATTGTGGGACTCAGATCACAACATTAGTATTTTTTTATCAGTCATCAAAATTTGATGGCTACTTGCCTTCTCTCTGGGGAATTACATGGTGATATTTGACCATCCTTTTTGTGTTCTACTCCATTGCTTTGAGATCCATCTAATGTCCTCTTCCTGACAGCTTAAATAAGAACGTGCCTATTTTCGTGTGCACTATGGCCTATCCCACTGTTCCTTGTCCCCTACACATCTTTGAGCCTTGTTACCGCCTGATGATTCGCAGATGTATCGAAACAGGTACAAGACAGTTTGGCATGTGCCTTGGAGATCCTGTCAAAGGGTAAGTGAGAAGCCCTGGGAGTAAAGGGAGGTTGGTAGAGAGGGATGTTTTGTTTTACTCTGGAGTGTTCCCAGAGGTAGGGAGACCTATCTCATGAGGTTTAGCCAGCTTAAGAACAGGAGCATTTGTAAGGATGATGGTCTCTTTGGTGCAACATTTACTAAGTGAGAGGCTGCCTGTTTAAAAGAATCCTAGAGTCAGTCTTTTGTAAAGCAGGTAGTTTATATTGTAAAACTTGTTTTATAAGAGTGTAGGCCGGGGCTGGGCATTTGGCTCAGTGGTAGAGCACTTGCCTGGCATACATGACCACTGTGAAGAAAAAATGATGTGGTCTCTGGAGTCAAACTCCCTAGATTTATATTCTAATTTCATCCTTGGAGCAATTTTGATTTTGGGCAAGTTATTCAAACCTCTCTGTATCCAGTTTCCTTGTCTGTTAAGTGGGTAAGATGATAGTGCTTACCTCATTGGGTTTATTTGTTGGGAGGATTGATGAGTTAATAATACACATAAAGCACTAAGTGCAGTTCCCAGCTGTCTGAGTCCATTTTGACATGCTATGACAGAATACCATATACTGAGTCATTTATAAACAATAGAAATTTATTTCTCATGGTTCTGGAGGCTAGGATCCAAAATTAAGGTGCCAGTGTCTAGCAAGGACCTTCTTGCTACATCATAACATGGCAGAAGGGCAAAGAGAAGCTGGGGGGGGGTGGAGAGAAAGGGGGTTATACCAAGCTGTTCTTAACTCTATCAATCCATTCATGAGGACAGAACCCCTTTGGCCTAATCACCTCTTAAAGTTTCCACATCTTAATTAATTTCAGCATGAGTTTTGTAGGGAGCAGACATTCAAACCATAGCACTGGTACACAATATGTGCTCAATAAATGGTAGTAGTTATACTGCTATGTTAAGGGGTTTTTTTTTTTTTTCATATAAACACTGCCTGTTACTGTGTGAGAGGCTGCTTATTTTAAAAAACCCCAGAATTGGTCTTTATTAAGCAGGTGGTATTTATTATAAAACTTGTTTTATAAGAACATGGGCCCTGGACTTAAACTGTCCAGGTTCATATTTTAGCTCCATCCAACTATTGTACAGTTGCAGTTGAAACCCAGGGGCAGGTAAATAGGCAGATGTTCCTTAAGGCACAGCACAGGGTTATAGAAATGATTGGGGTCCAGGCCAGTGAAATAAAACTCAAGGATCTACCTTCTTAAACAGGTTTGCAGAATATGGCTGTATCTTAGAGATCAGAAATGTTCAATTTTTTGCCGATGGTCGCTCTGTGGTTGACAGCATAGGCAAGAGGCGCTTCAAGGTGCTCCATCAGGGTCAACGAGATGGCTACAACACAGCTGACATTGAATACATTGAAGATCAAAAGGTGAGGGTGGCTAGTGCCAAGAATCCTTGTAACTTGGCATACAAAGATGATTGCAAAAGGATTTCTCAGAACTGTCTTGGGGCCATGTTATTTCTCACCAGATTGCTACAGCAATGCTAAATGCTGCTGGATTGCTGTCCAATTGCAGATTTGTAGTGACAGCACTCATTGTCCTGGCTCTCCCTGTTTAGCTGCTGAGTTGCAGCTATGCATAAGAAATGCTACCTCAGGGGGCTGGAGTTGTGGCTCAGTGGCAGAGCACTTGCCTGGCATACATGACCACTGTGAAGAAAAAATGATGTGGTCTCTGGAGTCAAACTCCCTAGATTTATATTCTAATTTCATCCTTGGAGCAATTTTGATTTTGGGCAAGTTATT
>NW_026008343.1:0-3682 GCF_001458135.2 Marmota marmota marmota | reverse complement strand
AATATATATATTTAAATATATTAAATTTTAAAAAGTATTAAAGCCCACGGGCAAATATTTTATTAGTATTAGGTGCTAGTTTATCAATATCATATTAATATGAAGGGACCTTGGCAAATGTTATAATATGGATATCATATTAGTACTAAAAGCCACAGGACAGCTATTATATTAGTTTTAGATGCTATAATGTGGACATTGTATTAATATGAAAAGACACAGGAAAGGTATGTTATTAGTTTTAGGTCCACAGTATAGATATAATACTAAATCACACATTTCAGCTACTATGTCAGTTTTTGATGCCATAATGTGGATACCATATTAGTTATGGTACAATTTCATAGTATAGATGACATGTTTGTATTAAAAGGTCACAGGCAGCTCTTCAGTTTTAAAACTAATATTATATCCACATTATAGCATGTAAAACTGATATAACAGCTTTCCTTTGGCCTTAAAGCTTCCCTTTGGCCCACAAGGGTTCAGTGTTTGGGACTGGGGTCTCTGATGGCTTCATGAATGTGGCATGCTTGGTGGCTAGGAAGTTTCTGTGCCAAGAGGAGGAATGCCTGGATGCTAGGAAAACTTCTGTGCAAAGACAAGGGATGCCTACCTGCTTTAGCAATGCCCTGCATTAGAAGGCTTTGTGCTAGAGTCTTATTGGCTTTGACCTTGATTGCAGGCACACAGCTCCTGGGAATAAAGAAACACTTTTGTTATACAATAAAAATGTTTCAACATGCTCCCATGCTCCTGGACCTGCCCACCTAACAGTAACTGTAAATAATAAACTTTCTTGATAGCTACACAAAGCTTCTAACATTGCATATTGTAACTGTAGAATGTAACTGAGGAATAAGCTGCATAACGTTGCTAACTCTATAACATTCCAAATGACACAATAAACAATAGTATATTACTGATGCCAATGACCAAATGCAACCTATTGCTATAAATAAAGCTGGCAGCTTGAGCATTCTGCCATTCTGTCATTCTGACTCTGCATCTTCTCTCTCTGTCTCTTTTTATTTTCCTTACATTTAATATTAATATCCATACAGTTATCTATAAAGCTAATATAATACCTAACCTGTGACCACATTATTGATATTACATTAATATTAAAGGCCACAGGGAAGCTATAAGATTAGTTTTAGTTGCAATATTATGGATATCATAGTAGTATTTAGTACAAATACAGTATGGATTCTGTATTTGTACTAAAAGAACAAAGGACAGCTATTATTTCAGTTTCATAAGCCAAGTATGGATGTTATATCATTATCAATATTGATATTTTATTGGCTATAGCATGAATACTGCATTAGTATTATGTCCATTTCCGATACTATATTTTGGATTTTAAGTTAGTAATAGAGGTCATAAATATTAGTATATACACACCCACCCAGTCACATTTAATACCAATGGACATAATAGTTTCCCTATGGCCTTTAATATTAATGTAATGTGCATATCAGAATATGTGAAACTGATATAATAACTACCCTGTGCCTTTAGTATTAATATGTGCCTTTAGTATTAATATGATATTCACACTATATCATTTAAAGCTAATGTAATAGCTGCTCTGTGGTTTCTAATACTAACATTATATTCACATCATATCATCTGAAACCGACATAACCACTGCCTTGTGCCTTGAATAATAATAATGGCTACCCTTCAGTCTTAAATAATCATATGATGTGAGTATACTAGCATCTAAAATTGATAATAGCTGCACCATGGCCTTTAATATTGATATTGATATTGGTGCCTGACTGTAATCCCAGCAGCTTAGTAGGCTGAGGCAAGAGGATTGCAAGTTCAAAGTTAGCCTCAGCAATTTAGCAAGGCCCTGAGCAACTCAGTGAGATCCTCTCTCTAAATAAAATATTTTAAAAGGCTGAGGATGTGACTCAATGGTTAAGTACCTCTGGGTTCAATTTCTGGCACAAAAAAGAAAGAAAAATTAAATCTTTGAGCCTGAAACTGGGGTGGTTTTGCCAATTCCTGAGATGCACTCAAGTCTTCTTTCCTATTGTCTCTGGGCAAAGTATTTAGCATCTCTTTAGTGGTCATGATGTTTTAACAATCACACCTTCCTAAGCTCCAGTTTGACTCACACATTTAATTTGACTCTGAACAAATTAAAAGATGTTCTTTTTTTAAGATGGACACAATATCTTTATTTTATTTTATTATCTTATGTGGTGCTGAGAATCAAACCCAGTGCCTCACATGTGCAAGGCAAATGCTCTACCACTGAGGTATAAATCCAGCTCCTACAGATATCATATTACTATTAAAGGCCATGTGGCAGCTACTATATTTGTAATAGATGCAAAATATGGTTATCACATTAGTATTAAAGGCCATAGGACATATATTATATATATTAATATGGTGTAGTATGAATAGTTCATTTATATTAAAGACCACAGGGCATCTATCCTATTAGTTTTAGAATCTATAATACAGACAGTATATTAAGAACAATACAGCTATTACATTTGTTTTACATGCTATAGTATGGATATCACATTATTATTTTTTTTAATATTTTTAGGTTTTGATGCACTTTATTTATTTATTTATTTATTTATATGTGGTGATCAGGAATGAATCCAGCACCTCACACATGCTAGGCAAACACTCTACTACTGAGCTACAACCCCAGCCCCTGAATATCACATTATTATTAAAGACCATAGGGAAGCTATTATGTCATGCTTACATGATATAATATCAACATCATATTAATATAAAGGGCACTAGAACACGTATTTGATTAATTTTATTATTTTTAGATGCAATAGTACATATATTAGTATTAAAGGCCTCAGGGAAGCTATTAATTTTTTATGTTAAATATGAATATTACATTAATATAAAAAACATGATGCTACAATATTAATGTTACATCAATTAAAGGCAAAAAGGTAGTTGTATTTAGTTTTAGATGCTATACTAGGATATCACAGTAATATTAAAGGCCACAGTATAGCTATTATATTAGCTTTAAATGCTATAGTATGGGTATTATAATAGTATTAAAGACCACAGGGCAGCAATTGCTTTAGCTTTAGATTATATAATGTGAATAATATATTAATTTTAATCAACAATGGACTGCCAGAATATTAGTTTTGAATGCCATAGTATGATATCATATTAGCATCAAAGGCCACAGAATAGATATTACTTTTAGATCAATAGTATGAATATCATAGAAATATTAAAAGTGACAGTGCAGCTATTAAATCAATTTCAGAAGGCATACTATGAATATAATAATAGTATTAGAGGCTATAAGGCACCTATTGTTTAGTAAGGATTCTACACTAGGGATATCATATTAGCATAAAACACCACTGTGTAGTTTTTAAAATCATTTTTAGATGCTACAATATGGATATTATATTAGTATTAAAGGCAATAAGACAGCTCTTATATCAGTTTTAGATGCCACATGTATATCACAATAGAATTAAAAGCCACAGGGCTGCTATTATATCAGTTTTCAAAGCAATGCTATGGTTACATTAATACAAAAGGCCACAGAGAAGCTATAATATTCATTTTCAATACTATAGTATACATATAATAACAGTATTAAATACTATTATGCAGCTATTATATTTATTTATTTATTTATTTATTTATTTATTTATTT
>NW_026008342.1:0-3682 GCF_001458135.2 Marmota marmota marmota | reverse complement strand
ATATATATATATATATATATGATAACTAATTGCTTCTTGTAAAATAGATATAATGAGAGAAATGTTCAGTAGAAATTATTGAATCATTTTATTGGTAATAATTACATGCACAAAAAATATAAAGAGCATGTGGATATTTAAAGCATAGAAATTTTAATTGTGAGTTCAAAGATAATGGTTGAGTACAAATTCTTTTGGGATATTATAGGAAATATAAAGCAATCTAGATTCACATTTTAATTCCAAAACTGTATTGTTATCCCAGAGAAAAATAAGTATGTTTATGATGAGAATCAACATAATATTAGTAGTTTTATATGATTGATATTCCTGCATAAGTATAACCTGACTCAGTGGGCCCTCATTGAACTCTAGACACTGAAGAAGCTGTAGAACATCTCCTAAGTCTGCCAGCATACATTACCTGCTGATGCTATCTTGTCTCCTTGATTCTATATCAGGCCATACTGTTTTCCTTTTTATTACGTAAATGTCAAACTCAGCCCTTACACTGATTTCCACAAGGAATCACCTTCCTAAAGCACAGCATGATATTTGTAAAATTTCTTTTCCAAGGAATGATGGCATCTTTCACACCTTTTATGGGATCTGATGAATTCCATATTACTTTTCCAACAAAGGTTAAGTAAATGCAATTTGTTTTAGCACATACTTTCTTAATAAGTATTATAGCTATTTAAACTATCACAATAAATCAAACCATATTAATAATTATGAAATATACATTAAAATTTAAATAATGATTTCAGATTTCAAAGTCAAATATCTCAATTGCAATAACTATAAAATAATTATTTTTCAAAATAAGCTGTCTTCATTCACCAATGCCATTGAAACAAAATCTTAGCATATCAGATAAATAGAAGAAAGGAATAACAGAGATGAATGAGAAAAATAAGTGAAAAAAAATGACTGACAAGCTAGACCTAAAACAAAAGAGGAAAAGGCAGAGGAGGAAGAGGACACGGAGGGAGAAAGGTGCAGAGCCACTGAGTGAAATCAAGGACATGCCCTATGATTCTTTCAGCTGCTTAAATATGCACAGAATCTCTGAGACAATAAGTCAAAACAGCAGCATTTGGGCAGAGTGTATGTAGAGAATATTTTCTGAAACAATCAATGAGTTCGTCAAACAGTGAATTTCAATTTAGGAAATTAAATTCTTTTAAAAGATTTTATCAGTCACAAAAATCAAAACCATAAAACCTCTAGTCATGAATATATAGATGGAAGGTGCATAAAGATCAGGATGATAATGACAATTGACTCAGTGTCTGATATTATGCATATTTTGTGTTGTTTAATTGATGTGAGCTTTTTCTCATTTCCGAACCAATTTATCATGTTGCAAAGATACTTTTCCACCTGAAATTTGAAATATTTTAATCAGAAATTGGGTTTCTATTGTACCACTTTGTTGTTACTGGCATGAGATAATTATACCAATTATTACCTTATTCTGTTAATAATAGTCATTATTATTATTATTATTATTATTACTATTTTACTCTTTGCACTCAACAATCTCATAGGTATAAGAAATACACAAGGTGCAATTATATTTTGTAATAGTTTTTTTTTCTTCCACTTTTATCCTTCCTTCTCAACACTTAAGCAACTTTAAGAATGCCAGATTCTTTTACAGGCAATTTATTCCAACATTTTATGGTGTTATATCTAATAACTAAGTGAATAGAATTCCACTGTTGTCTAAGATACTCAAACTATCAAAATTAAGTGTGGATATTACTATGTTGCTTTACAATTTAACAGCTCTTGGTAATCTGATAAGTTGACATTTTTTCCACTTATTTTAATTTTAAGGTGGTTGACATGAAAGAGTTATATCACTTCCTCCATAAAATACCTGACTTTGAACCTTTGGTTCTTGTTTTAGTCAGCATTTATTGCCACTGTGCCCAAAAGACCTGACAAGTGGATGAAAAGATTTTTGGCTTATGCTTTCAGTGGTTTCTGTCCATAGATGGCTGACTGCTGCACAAAACTGAGGTGAAGCAGAAGGTCATATTTGAAAGAAGAAAGCACCTCGGGACACAGCAACAAGGAAGCAAAGAAACCCCTGTTGACGACAGACAAAATACAAACCCCAAAGGCATGCCCCCAGTGACCTCCTTCCAGCCATTCCCTATCTGTCAACAGTTACCAGTAAATCCCTATCAGTGAATTAATCCATTGATTAGGTTAAGGCTTTCACAAGCCAATCATTTTATCTATAAACTTTCTTCCATTTTTTCAGACATGAGCTTTGGGAGGACACCTCATATCTAAACCATAACAGTTTCTTTTTGATTTCTTATTTGCATAAAACTCCCAATTGTATACGAGGCTACTCGCAAGCCTCCAGCATATCCACTTCTGCCCTGACCATGAGAAATAGTAACAGAAGAACATAACTATCCCAACGGTGGATTATTTTAGTCACTACAATCTGTCACTCATTAATATAGAAGTATATCTATTTTGAATTAGTACTGTATACTTTTATCTATACCCTTAGAAAGGAGCTCTGCTACTGAAAAACTTATACTTGAAAGAGAGAATTATCATAAAGCAGTCTCACAGAGATTTTTTCTCTGATTTATTATTCTTATCCATGGAGTTAGAACATTGCTAATGTGATAGGTAAAAGATTTTAAAGCTTACCTTTAAATTGTTATATGTCCTTCTTAAAAAAATCATTCCTATGAATTATGCTAACATTTTTGGTTCTAGGAGGAAGTATAGAGAGAATCCATATCATCTATTGAAATGTAGACTTATTGTAAAATCTATACTTATGGTATAAAATACTCTTTCCATACTTATGGTAATATTGTATTTAATTTCTTTGTCTAGACACATTATAAAAATAATAGGTAGGCAAACAAAAAAATGCACACATAAAGTGATGAGATCACCTGTTTTCTTATTGATGTTTCTTTCTTAGTTATAGCCATTTTAAAATAAAACAGATATTAAAGATTCCCACAGATGAGCTATACAAAGAAAAAAAAAAAAAACTCCTGAAGCAATACTAAACTACGTTTCCATAGTACCATGAGTAAGTCATCTTATTGTCACCAGATTTAGCATCCCCTGTGATTATGCATGTCCTTATTAACAGATGCCCATTACTGCATATTGATTGTAGTTTAAATCAGCAGTCAGAGTTTATTGAGCCATGAACTAGGAGAAAATCACTACAAATTATATAGGAAATTCAGTAAGGCACAAAGCATAGGAGTAAAAAAAAATAAGTGCTGAATATGAAATACTCAATTTACTTGAAATTTTTGCATGTCTTTTGAACAGATGTTTGGAGTTAGATACATTGTCCCACAGTGGACAAAATGTATATGTTTGGCATCCTTAGTGAACTTGCAGAAATTGACATGGGCTGCATGCTGCAACCATAGAATATCATTTGATTTTCAAGTTTTTCAAGTTCTCTATCATTTATATTTAATGATAAAATATGTTTGAGATTGCATTGATTTGATGATACTTATTTATGGAAATGCTTTCTTTTTTTAGTACAACTGTTTTTTCCTCATGATATAGAAAGCAGTGTCATCAATTGGGAATTAATTCAATAAGATGTTGCACAAAAGTATCCCAATTTGTTAGTATCCTTTTTTGTCTTTTTTTTTTTTTTTTTTTT
>NW_026008341.1:0-3683 GCF_001458135.2 Marmota marmota marmota | reverse complement strand
CGTCGTGGGCCAGGACCTCGCCCCCCTGCCCTCCCTGGGATCGGGTCCAGTCCCAGTCGGTCCCCCCCCCCCCCCCGTCCCTTCCCCCCCCCCATCAATGACGCCCTTCCCCCACGCTGCTCCACTCACTACCTGGAAGCACCCTCCAGGATCCCATCTCTCTCTCCTGTCCCCAGTGCCGCCTACCGTCAGGCTGCACCCAAAGGTTGAGTGAACACCTGGCTGCCGCCAGCGCTGGGGCCTCCCCCACCCGGCCTCCCTCCCTGGCCGGCCCCTCCCTGACACCTACAGGCCACCTTCTCGGCGTGGCTCAGCTGGGTCCAGCTGCCCTTCTCCTTCTCCTTCAGGGCCCGCTGCTCGGCGTTGAGCTGGGTGCAGAAGGGCTCGTCGGGCATGGGGTAGGAGCGCTGGGCGAAGTAGTTGGTGTAGGGGGTCATCTTCCCCTGGGCACGGGCTGCGGTACAGGGAGGGACAGTGCCAGTCGGCCCCGGGACTCCCATCTCTAACCATGATGTTAATAAGAAGGGCCGCACTTACTGAGCAAAAGTCTGGATAAGGCCTTTGGATGGGTCGGTTCACTGGCTCCTAAGGGCTCTGAGCCGAGGATGGGGTCATCTTTATCTTTTTGGCAGTACAGGGGACTGAACCCAGGGCTGCTCTGCTACAGAGCTACATCCCCAGCCTGTGTCGATTGAACCCAGGGCCTTGTGCATGGGAGGCAAGCACTCTACCAACTGAGCCATCTCCCCAACTCCTTTATTATTTTTCCTTGGGGGTGGGGATGTTCTGAGGATTTAACCCAGGGGTGTTCAACCACTAAGCCACATCCCCAGCCCTTTTTTTATATTTTATTTAGAGACAGGGTTTTGCTGAGTTGCTAAGTGCCTTGCTAAATTGTTGAGGCTGGCTTTGAACCCGCAATCTTCCTGCCTCAGCCTCCCCAGCCATTAGGATTACAGACGTGTGCCACAGTGTCTGGTCCTTCCTTTTTCTTTTCTTTTTTTCTTTGTTTTTCTTCCTCTTCTTTTTTGTTTTGTGGTACCAGGGATTGAACTCAAAAGTACTTGGCCACTGAGCCACATCCCCAGTCCTATTTTGTATTTTATTTAGAGACAGGGTCTCACTGAATTGCTTAGGGCCTTGCTTTTGCTGAGGCTGGCTTTGAACTTGAGATCCTCCTGCCTCAGCCTCCGGAGCTGCTGGGATTACAGGCTTGCGCCACTGTGCCCAGCTCCTTTTTTCTTTTTTGAGACAGGGTCTCCCTAAATTGCCCAGGCTGGCCTTGAACTTGTGATCCTCCTGCCTCAGCCTCCCAAATTGCTGGGATTAGAGGCATTTGCCTCCACTCCCGGCTGGGGTTATCTCCATTTTGCAGATGAATAAACTGAGCAGCTACGTGACTCACTGAAATGCACAAAGCAAGAAGGAGCAGGGCCCAGGCTGCAGTTCAGGCCCTCTGGCCCCGAGTCCTGCATTCTCTGGGAAGACCGGAGCCCAATTTATGTCAGGCAGAGGCCCTGGCTGGGCAAAGGCTCAGAGGCAGGAACCTGCTAGATATGAAACTACAAAGTGAAGAACACGTGCCCTGGGGAGGAGTCAAGGGCACGCATTCGGAATCAGCTGGGTTTGAAACCCAGTTTGATCCATCCCAACTCCAACAAGCCCCTTGACTTTGCTGTGCTCAAATCCTCATCTGGAAAGTGGGATATTGAGGGTCCAGATGGTGCCCGACTCTCTGCAGAGGCTCGGCTCACTGTACCAAGTCACAGAGGTGGGTTTTTCTACTGGCCTCCTTTCCCAGAAGCTCCCTCAATGGCTAAGCCCCCAGGGCTCCTTGTAGGGATGCAGAATAAGGCTGGGCACCAGGGATGGTCTTGATAAAGGATCTTCTGTTCATTGACACTGGCAACGCCCACAGGAGTGACTTGTGTCACCTTAAGGGGATAGTGTTGGAGCTGCCTTGGACAAGGAGTCCTGGCTCTTCTGAGGTACCGGGGCTCAATTTATTCATCCAAGAAATGGAGTTAGCACAGCATCCACCTCACACAGTTGTTGTGACGTCTAATTGCCTTAATCTATATAAAATGCTTATCTCAGCTTGGGGACCTACTAAGGCCTCAATACATGTTTGTTATTATTCTCCTGAGGTCAGAAAGTTTCTTCTGCTAGGTGGCTGAAGTCTCTCTTGCTTTAAGACTCTTTCTTCTTAGGCCGGGGTTGTGATTCAGTGGTAGAGCACTTGCCTAGTATGCACGAGGCACTGGGTTCGATCCTTAGCACCACATAAAATTAAAATAAAAGATATTGTGTCCACCTAAAACTAAAAACTAAATATTTTTTTTTAAAAAAAGAGACACTTCCTTCTGACTAGGACTGATTTCAAGGCCTTGGAAAGGAGGGTCAGATGTAGCATCCTTTCTCTCCAAAGGCTTAGGGGCCTGAGGGTCGGGCCCTAAATAAGGGAGATGCATCTACTTATCTCAGAGGTTCCATTTTCTGGAGGAACTTGGCTCAGGACAAAGGCATGGGATCCAGGAAAGTGGATTGGGGCCAGGTCCAGGGCCACAAGGGAGGAAGCGGGCAGACTGTCCCTAACTCTGGGACAGAGCGGGTGGGATCTTACCAGGGCCTCCTGGGCTGTGTGTCCCTCGAGTTCCAAGTCCTCCTCTTCTCAGCACAGAGCTCCAGGCAGCTCGGGAGAGCATCTGGGCAGGTACGGAAGAGTTCTCCCCCTGCTCTTGCCCCAGGGCCCAGGAAACTGTTTCCCCGAGCAGTTGTAGTGAAAGTCTCAGCGCTCCAAGTCACCCTTATGCCCCTGACCCTTCTAATTTTGTATATTATCCCAGGGGAGGGGATGATACACTGGAGGGTCCTGGACCTGCGGATCCCTCGAGGGCACTGAGAAGTAAGGAGTCCTATCTCACCACCTATGTCTGAACAGTATGGGCCTGGGGCCTGGGTTCTGGTGCCAGCCAGTTGCTCAGCCTGGCCAGACTGGGGACGCCACCTCAACTGTCTGCCCCCAGGGGAAACTGGGTGGGAGTCCAGGTAGGGAAAGGGCAGATCCTGAGGCTCTTCCCCACAGGGCCATCTGTGGAGGCCTCAGCACAGATGGCCCGGGGAGGGGGGCCCTTCCCCCTAATTGCCTGCCTACGTGCACAGGAGCTGGCTGGGCTGGATCTGGTGGGGGAGGGGACAGGCTGAGCCCCACCCCCACCCCTGGAGGGAGTCTCAGGGTCTGGCATCCCATGGGGGTGGGGAACAGCTTTAGAGGACAGAGACTAAACCAGGTCAGCAGGAGGGGGGTGGTGGGCACATCTGGGGAGAAGAAAAAAGCATTCCACTTCTGGAAAGAGAAAGGGGTTCCCCCACATCTGGAGGGAAGAAGTGGGCATCCCATCTCTGAAGAGAGAAAGGGGTGCCCCAGAACTAGAGAGCGGCAGGGGGCACATCGTATGTGATAAGTGGGAGGGGCGCCCCCACAGCTGGAAAGGAAGGACTGGGGTCTATCGGGTCAGTGATCTAAGGGGTCAGGAATCAATGGTGGGAGAGCTCCGCGCATCGGGAGCTGCAGCCGGGAATCTGTAAGTGGGGGAAGGGGGCGCGCCCCAGGTATGGACAGAGGGTAGCCCCCCCAGGAGACCCCGACCCTCCTCTGGGGCAGGGACCACAGGGGCCTGGCC
>NW_026008340.1:0-3684 GCF_001458135.2 Marmota marmota marmota | reverse complement strand
ATATTAACCCTGTGCTGTTGTAGTTTAGTGGATGAAAGCATCAGTATTAAATTCAGCTTTTATATATGTGTAGGTGCAAGCACGTGAGCACACGCACGACACACACACACACACACCTAGAAGCAACGATGCATTAATAGCAATAAATGAGCACATCTTTCACCCAGACCCTGGTTTCTAAATACAGTTTTTCACTAGGAACCAGGTGCCTTAGAGAGTTTGGGAGCATGGAAAGTACAAAACAAACCTGAACAAACGTGTACCTGAAAACAAGGAAATGCTCAAATAATAACAAAGGCATGTTTAAAGGACACAGAAATCAGCTTGAAGGAACTAACATGGACCAAATCTGGGATGATTTGATAATTACAGTAAATAATGCAGTAACAGAATAACCAATAGAATAAAATAAGAAACCATAACATATAATGAAATAAATAAATGAATAAATAGGAGAGGAAGGAATACTCATCTTTAGAATCCCCAACTTATAGGGAATGATCAAATTTTAAAACTACCATTTGGTGACTATCAGTAATAATTGCTTCAGAAAAAAAAATCTTCAATGGACAGCAAAGTTGTGAATGATGGGAAATCGGGTATTTAATTAGTCTCAAAGTATCTATCCACAAGGTACCTATTAATTACAAAGGGAATACTAGTAAACTTATACTAGGGAACCTGGAAGATACTCCTTTAACCAATGATCAAAGTTAACATCCCCAGGATTGGGACAAATTGCCATCATGGGCTTAGTGATATGCTGTGATGAGAATTCATAATAAGTCTGTGATATTCTGTCAAAAATGTATAAATTGGACCTAATCAAAAGGAAATATCAGGCAAACCTAAACTGAGGGACTTTTGACAAAACAACTGGCCTATAATGTTCAAAAACATCGAGGTTATGAAAGAAAGAGAGACTAGGAAAATGTCTTAAATTAAAGGAAAATAAAGTGCTATGAATATGAAAAACAACGTGTGATCCCAGGAATGGATCCTGGACCTGATTTTTCTTTTCCTTCATATGAAAGGCATTAGAGTAACCATTGGCAAAATCCAATAGGACTGAAAATTGCATATTCCTTTTGTTTTTAAGATTCTGATTTTGATATGTGTCCTATTTATCTAATTTAATATTCATGGTTTGTTTGTTGTTTGCTTTGGTACTGGGGACTGAAACCAGTGCTCTTTACCACTGAGGCACATCCCCAGTCCTTTTTATTTGTTTATTTTAAGTCAGGTTCTCCCTAAGTCACTCAGGGCTTCACTAAGATGCTAAGGCTAGCCTTGAACTTGCGATCCTCCTGTCTCAGCCTCCTGAGCTGCTGGGATTAAGGTGTGTACCACTATGCCTTGCGAAATACCCATGTTTTAAGAAAATAATGATTGGTATATTTAGAGATAGAGGTCAATTCTATCTATAACCTTCTCTCAAGTAGTTCTAGAAAAATTGTGTGTGTGTGTATGTGTGTGTGTGTATGTGTGTTATACAAAAAGGGAATGAGCATGCAAATGTAGTGAGGTAAAATTTTAATATTGGGGGACTTCAATGAAAGGTACATAGCATTTATGTGTAAATTTTTTGTATTCTTTCTGTATGTCTTGATTTCAAAACAAGAATTTAAAGAAAAAATTTAAAATATAATTTTAACTAATCTCTCAGTTTTTAAACACAATTCCTAATGTGATCCAGTTAAAGCAAATAATTTATTACATCTTTGGGATTCTAAAATACAAATATTTTTATATAAAGAGTATATGTGGATATGAGGTGGGCACAGTGGTGCATACCTGTAATCCTTGTGACTCAAGAGGCTGAGGCAAGAGGATCGCAAATTTGAGGCCAGTCTCAGCAACTTAGTAAGACCCTGTCTCAAAAGCAAAAACAAAAATTTTTTAAAAATGGCTAGGATGTAGCTCAATGTTAAAGTACATCAGGGTTAAATCCCCAGTACCAATAAAAACCAAAACCCAATTAAATAAACAAAAAGTCATAAGTGAAGGATAGTACATGTTTTTAGTATTCTGCTTTCAAGAACTAAATCATAACCAGAAGAACAACAAAAAATCAAGAAGCCAGGGATACTCTAATGCCATAAATATTTGTCAGAAGCATATAAATTTTAGTAGGTTCTTAAAAATCTAGAAATCTCGAGGGTAGGGATCCAGCTATAAAATAGCAGGGACTACTGCTATTTTGGTCATAAACACCATCTTGCCCCCTAGGTGACCCTGTCATACATCCTAATTCCTATAAGACAACTAAAATCAGTAAGATAGTTAGCAGAGCACAGTGTTGAAGCCACTGATGCCTGTATTGTTTTTATACTGACATTGAACATGGGGTATAGGGATCTATTTTTCTGCCGACCAAGACATATTTCTCTGTATAAGCCCTCAGTGAATTTCACTTTGTGCAATCCTGGATCTTCGCCTTTAGCAGCCAGTTCTTATACACTGGGACCAAGTTTTGCTGAAAAATTGCATATTATATTTCTGTTTTTCTATGTTTTCCTTAAATTTGTTACTGAATGCTATTGCAAATATCTTTTGTCATCACCAGGGATTATTTTATTTATATCACTTAAGAACTGAGTAAGTAGTTATTTTGCCTTCATTAAAATATTGGAGTATATTAAAAATACATTTACCAAATTCAAAACCATCTAAACATGCAACAAAAATCTAACCTAATCTATCTATCTAAATAGATAGATATATACATATAGATATATACATATATATCTATATATATATAGAGAGAGAGAGAAGGTGAGAGCAAGCTTGGGATCAAACTAGGGCCTCATGCTTGCTAGGCACATGCTCTAACACTGAGCTACACCCCTAGCGCCAACTTTTAGGTATTCTTTTTTAAAAACATCTAATTAATTAATTTATTTATTTTTATGTGGTTCTAAGGATCGAACCCAGTGCCTCACACATGCAAAGCAAGTGCTATAGTCCCAGCTCCTAGATATTTTTTATATTAACAAATATATATATTCAAGAATGGAATTCAATTGTTTACTTCTAAAATATTAGCTCTAGGGCTGGGGTATAGCTTTAGTGGTAGAGTAGTTGCCTAGCTTGCACAAAGCCCCAGGATCAATCCCCAATACCATAAAACATAAATAATAAATAAATAAATAAACAAACAAACAAACTATTAGCCTTTTCTCGGTACTAATTTTTTTTTTTTTTTTTGGTACTGGGGATTAAACTCAGGGGCACTCATCACTGAGCCACATCCTCAGCCCTATTTTTGTATTTTATTTAGAGGCAGGGTCTCACTGAGTTGCTTAGTGCCTCGCAGTTGCTAAGCCTGGCTCTGAACCCTAATGACTGCATATGGACTAATCACATCTACAACAACCCTATTTCTAAATAAGGTTACCTACTGAGATACAGAGGACTTTGATGTGGTGAGCCGTTTCTGCCGTTTATGTAAATTATGGTCGCCATTACATGATGGCGCTGGCTCCGCTGTGGTCTGTGACAAACAACTCCTTGTTTGGGAGAGTTGGCACATGACTTTTCATCACTCTATGAGAAAGCTCCACGTGGCTGCTTTGCATTGGGGCTTGAGATGCTTTATTAAGGCTGGGAGGGGCATCCGAGAGGGAGAACTGAAGAAGAGAACTGAGGAGAAGAACTGTCAGGGGCCTGAATAAACTGCTGAAA
>NW_026008339.1:0-3684 GCF_001458135.2 Marmota marmota marmota | reverse complement strand
TTTTTTTTTTTTTTTTTTTTTTTTTTTGGTAAGGGCATTGAACTCAAGGGCACTGGACCACAGAGCCACATCCCCAGCCTTATTTTGTATTGTATTTAGAGTCAGGATCTCACTGAGTTGTTTAGTGCCTCGCTAAGTTGCTGAGGCTTTGAACTTGGGATCCTCCTGCCTCAACCTCCCAAGGCATTGGGATTACAGGTGTGGACCACTGTGTATTACAGCTCTTTTAGAACACACCTAAAAGCAGAGCACGCTACAACAGTTTGTCGTTTTGTAAATGTGTACCTGAGAGAGAATCCAAGACCCCTTTTCTCTTCTTCCTTGTAGAAATAAAGTTTCCATGGATTTGACCCACCTTTCTGAAGTTCAGGTCTCTCATTTGTACAAATACTAATAATGCCTCCATTTATCTACATCACTAAAATGATCAGAGATCTAATCAAATGAGATCACTGAAGTACAAGCGATTGTTTATCTCCAAACTACTATAAAATATTTTATGATTTAAGGACAATATCAGGGTTTATGAAAGCTTTTTCTGCTTCAGCAAAAGCTAGGGTAAGATTCCAATTCAATTTTTACAATTGAATTATGTGTACAGATAGAGATACGAATGGCATTCTCAGTGCATCTCTTTTATTAGCTCTTTATTATAGTTGTCAGTTTTATCTTGATGTCCACTAATAAATGTAATTTTTAAAAGAAATTCAATAGGAAGAAACTTTGCTTTTACCAACAATTAGCCTCATTCATTTAAATAGCATTATACTTGCTATGACTCGAATTTGAGGCTTTGGGTAATGTCCTAATCACAAATCTCTGAATACAAAGAATGATGTATTTTTGTAAAGATGGTATTATAATGAGAATATTGCATTTTATTGCAAATGTATAGAATAAGAAAACCTTAAAGTTGACTTATCAGAAGAGTGTTGAAGAGAGTTCATGTTGGAATACATCAAACATTAATAATGATCAACATTGTCCTTCACCTTTTATTCAAATTATACAATTTAATGTCTTTATACTTACATTTGAGTATTCAGAAATATATCAAATACATAATCCTAACAGGTTGAGAAAGAACCTTGTATTTTGTTTAGTTACTTTTTATTTTTCTGAGAGATCAATTATCTAAAAATATCCCTTTATTTATTTGGATTCTAGCAAGCTGATGAACAATTAGATATCCTGAAGACCCTACAAAGGAAAAAAATAGTTCTAAATACCACTAAAATATGTTTTTAAAATATTATCTTAAATGCACAGCTAAGATCAGAGGAAAGTGATACATACTCAGTTATTTGTGTGGGGGTTGAAGAGGAAGAAAGGAAGAATAAATATTGCTGTGAATGAGAATTCCTCCTGTAAAATTAAAAAAAAAAAGTTTTAGCAAACAGTTCAAGCAGGGACGAAAAAAAAAGTCACTGAGATTAATTGATAGTGGGGAGTTAAATCTAGAATGTGTTTTAAACTTTAAAAGTGTTTTCAAATTTATCAAAATGACAGAGTAGGAAAACAACAACAACGGAATATTTTTATTATGTATTATATTACAGAATAGAATAATGTTATTGCATGTTTTATTACCAAAAATAGAGTAAGAAAATCTGTTGATATTGGCTTGTTATTGGGGGAAGAAAAAAGTTCTCTCTTGAAAATGAACAGGAAAATCTACCTTATGTGAACTTGAAATTGGTTTTATTATTAATTAACAATGATCCATATTTTAGAAAACCTCAAATCAAGAAACAAATAAAAGTAATATTTCAAGTGTGTCATATGCCTAGAGTATGATGGAGAACAAATCTAATGTCTCCCAAGGGAGCCACACCATTACTAAGACCACATACAGTTCAAACACAAACAGTGTCTTACTTATAATAAAATGTTCAGTAAGCACTAGGAAATATTCCTGCAAGGATCATTATTAACAGTACATATATGCAACTTGAATAAAGGTACAAGATCTACAAATGACAGAATTAGCAGACACGCAACAATAATAAAAATATATATATAAAATAATTAAAATTATAAAACAAGTACTTGAAAATAGGAGGAAAAGAATCAATTAATTCATGGGACATAAGCTGAGGATAAGGAATTTCATGGGGGATTTGAAAATGTAAACACAATTTAAAAGAGAAGTATAAAATAAATTACTAAGCCTTAAAAGTGATTTAAACAAAAAATGCAAACATAGAAATAAGGTAAATGCTTTTAAAAATTAGTTAAACTTTTTGAAATGCATAATCAGAAATATATACACAAAAATATGTTTTATCATTTTTTCCTCATAAATATCAGGGAAATATAATATGCAGTAGATTTTAAGCAAGAAATTGACATAGAGCAATAATTCACAAGTGTGCAAGTAATTTTGATCCAAAAATAATGGAAGCAGAATAGAATTTTTACTACTCCAAAAATTTTCTGAGATAACAAGAAGAAAATTATAAAATATAATATGGTTAATTGAAATTTGAGATAACATTCAAAAAAAATAATATTGTTAATTGTAGGGTATATTAAACATAAACCTCTGGAATTCGTGAGCAGAATAAGTAAGGGACACTGGGATAAATCACACAAAAATACACTTTAAAGACAAAATATTTTACAAGCATCCAGAAATAATATGGCTATCATTCCTAAGGAATTCAAATTAGGCAAACAGAATGTATTTATAAGTCAAAAATATAACCACTAAGAAACTGTAATCTAGCCTCTATGTTTTGAGGAAATAATAAATGTTGAGTGAGAATTTTTTCACCAAAAGAATGATTGTTTGACTTCATATCATATACAGAACAAAAGAACAAAGACAACTTTTTATTTATATTCCTAAATCCGGTTAAAGAATAATTCTTCTCAAAAATAAATTGAACCCAGATATAAAAATTTAATATAGAGATGAAAATGGAAAGCACAGGGACATTTATAAGTACAAAAAAATAAATATCCATCAATTATGTATACAATTAATGATTAATTTAAGAAGAAATGTGGTGATTAAAATATTGGATGTCAATATTATTTAAAATTCCAGTGGGAAACTGAAGTCAAAGTCTCCAAAGATTGATAAAGATTTTTAAATATGATATAATATTCTATACAGTAATTTTTAAACAAAAATCTAATTTATTTGCATGTTATGCACTCCTGTGTATATTATTCATATTTATATATGCATGAGAACACAAGCAGCCTGCAAGTACATGAAAGAACTATCACTTACACTTTCTGTTTTTAAATCAGGTTCTTTGCAAATAACCCATGAAATAAAAATTTCTGTGCAAATTGTCTTTGAAGAAAATGTGTCAAGAAGAAACTGGTACTGGGCTGGGGAGGTGGATCAAGCAGTAATGCGCTCACATGGCATGTGTGGTGCGCGGGGTTCGATCCTCAGCACCACATAAAATAAAATAAAGATGTTGTGTCCACTGAAAACTGAAAAATAAATATTAAAAATTAAAAAAAGAAGAAACTGGTAGAGTGAAAACACAGGGCAGGGTCAAGGAGTTTCATTCTAAGGTTGTGATTTCAGATAAACTACCATACTGAACAGGTTCAGGTTAGTTAAAACCTGGAATAAACTAACTTGCTCAGATATGTCCTGTTCCAAGACATTATGGTCTTCCAAATATCTACAGTAAGTCATTGGTTGAGTGACCAGCTGGA
>NW_026008338.1:0-3684 GCF_001458135.2 Marmota marmota marmota | reverse complement strand
CCCCCAAATTTGGCCATCACTAGCAGAAGGGAGGAGGATACAGAAATGCCACGATACCAAGCCAATTGATGGCTCCTATGGAAAAATTGTACCATCGGTGACACCATCAGCAAAGATACGCCAGCACTACCACAATTCGCTGCACCAACAGATGGTTCACAATGCATACAAGTGATACATAGTCCAGGCAAGTTCTGCAAGCAGTTCAAAGCAGAGGAATCTATCAATATGTCCATTTCCTCCCAAAGTAAATTGACTCCTTGATTGAGCATTACTTGTTGAGTTATTATTCATTGATGCATCAGTTTATACAGTTTACTGTGATAGCTGTCGAAGAAGCTGTAGTTTGGTTTTATCTTTGTCTTCACCGGCACTGGGATGAAGATAGGAATTCTGGCAATGATGGCTAAAAAAAATTATGTAACATTCCAACAGGCACTAAGAAAACAATTTTCTGAACAATTTACATTATCCTGAACAGAATTATTAAATATAATGAAAAGGGAAGGTGAAAGAAAACAGATCTGTTAACCTCCTTATTTGTTCACATATTAAAACAATCCTCAACAGCTGTTTACCCAATTTAAATTAAACCATTTAAATCACGTGAATAAAAAAAAATTTGGATCCATTTTTTCATGAGTGCTCCTCATATATGATATATGGACATACGCACATACAGACATACAACACAAAACACAAGTGTGCACACATAACATACAACACATAACACAATAGTAAAGGCCTTGTAGCTTTACACAGGTGAAATCTCCATTGCAATGTTTAAAAACTCCCCAGTCAAAAAATAAAACTGATCAGAAAAACATTAACCTAGGTCTGTATGAGCTCAAAAAATAAAATAGAACTTCATGGTGTGGGAAAAGGCAATAATAAAATAGATATTGAGAAAAGCATCCTGGTTACCACCTGGGTTTGACTCTTCTTTGATATCCCATCCTTCTGGGTGTAGGGTGGCGAGAGTCATAAGTAGACGGGCATCAGGCTTTGGGGTCCAGGGCCAGGGTAGAGGTAGACTGAGGTCAGGGACAAGGGAACTGGGAGGGTGCAGGGGCAGGTGTTCCTGGAGGAACCCCCAGTGGTGATTCCCTACCAGAGGGTTTGGCTTTGTACCTTAGGGGCTGGCCCCGACCCTGGTGTCTCCAGGATTGTTCCTGCCTTCTTCTGTGGTTAGTTGGGGGATGCTTTTGGGTTTCTGCTGAGAGCGGCCAGCCTTCTGCAAGCACTTACCCAGGAAAAGGATCTTGCCATCCCGTGTGGCAGCCAGGTGCCTGCCATGCATCAGGCACCTCGCTCGGGTGCAAGGGATCGTGAAGAAGACGACAGTCCAGCCCCTCCACAGCCATGGATCATGCTTCTGCTGTTTGCCGGGCAGTTGACTGAAGGACAAGTGAAGTTGTGCATTTCTGCCCAGGAGACCAGGAGGCATAGGGGAGTGTCGGGGTGACTGCTCGCAGGTCTGGGGTGTACTGTCTGCGTGAGCACCTGGGCGGGACAGTGCGGGGGTGGGCTCCTGGGCACCACATGCCCTGCAGGCACTGGGCACAGCAAACCTGGCTCAGGAGGAAGGAGTGTGGCTCAAAAATAGCTTTGTTTAAACATCCTTCCTCTCGGCAGTGTTTCTTTCCCGTGTTCTGCCTTTGGACTCAGGATCTGCAAGTTGAAGTTTCTGGTTAAAACTATCAAAGGACAGGCTGCCTTTGCAGGATGGGGAGCCTTATCTTCTTCCCCCTCCCACCTGATGAACAGCAGATCCTGGAACAGAGGGTGGGGCCACCCAGTGGGGGCAGGAGCCAAGTACCCAGAGTTGAGACCGAAGGAGGCCCCAGGGAAATAGCAGTAGTAGTGCTGGGTCAAAGTCAGCCAGGAACTTGCAGATCCAGCTCCAGTGGGCTGGACACGAGGCTGTTGGTGAAGCCATGGCTGCAGCAGCAGGCCCAAACCAGACCCTCTCAGGTGCTGCAAGGTAAAGAGCATCACCCTGTTTTGCAAATGGGGCCCCAGTGAGGTTTGGTGTTGTCTGGGATGGTGTTTCAGGGGAGCACCCAGGTGAAGGCTTAGGACACATCGGGATCGTAGGGTCGGGTGGAAGGAAAGTTGGAGACAGGAATTTGAGGATCTCATAAAAACAAGGATTCAGAGAGCACAGTTTTCTAAACATAACCCTTAGTGTCTTTAAGCATGCATGACAAATTTCACAACTCCAAAATCAGTTGTCACCCCTATTTGGAAAGGACGATTCAGAGGAGGGCTTGGAATGGGAAGTCAGAAGGTTGCCTGAGATGGGGAGCCCTGTGCTTTTACCAGGGGAGACCCTGCAGGTAAGTATAGGATGCAGAATCTGCAGAGCACCACCCTGAGGAGAAGGGACTCCGTCCTGAGCCCTGCAGCCTGCCTGGGACACCAGTGGGCTTGGGACAAGCTAACTCTGGCCCTGGACTTCACGAAAAGATTTGTAGGCTGCAGTGCAGGAGCAGCGAGGCCCTGCTGGTTTGTGCTACGGTTTTTCCACCAGAGATGTGACAGAGCATGTGGAGCTGCTCATCTGTCCCCAAGGAGTCACTGTGTGATGACGCATGGAGAGTCGAGTCTTTTGAACAGTTTGTGGGCAAAAGCTTGTGGGACTCGCTGGACTAGACTTGTTAAATAAAAGGCCTCAGGTTATTCCATTGCATATCTTGGTGTGTGGCAGCACAGCCCATTCAAGGGGACCGGGGTGCGCCGGGCTGAGCGCGGCAGGAGGCACACAGAAGGAGATGTGTGCACTCAGGCTGCGCTGGTGGCGCTCACTCCTCTGGGCTGCCCTGACCACCAGAGTCCCCTTCCCATCTGTACTTGTTGTTCATCTGGCCCTCAGTCCCACGAGGGTGGTGACAGTTTGTTCTCCATTACATTCCTGCATCTCACAGATGTTTGTTAAGTGTCCGTGGGCGGCCAGAGGGTGTTGCCAGACCCTCAGAGGTTGAAAGTTAGGAATGCCGTGGTGGCAGATCCGGCTCAGTTGAGATCCCAGAATTGTGAAGGCTTGGAGTCATCCAAGCCTCGCCTCCTCGCCTCCGCCCACCCCCCCCCAGGCTGAGTGGACAAGATGATTGAATGGGAACCAGAGGCCAGGTTGAGTCAAGTGAGTGCCGGGTGGGGAGCTGCCAGCCTGCAGTGGAAGTGCCTACTGGTGTCCTGCTCTCCCAGGCTCAGCTTAGACCCTGCCTTTCAGCTGAAGGGGCAGAAATGCAGAGAGGAGACTCAAGGTCACACGTTTGGGGCAGGGCCAGATCAGCGCTGCTCCCCTTGTGAGAGCCAGAGGGCAGGCGGCCGTAGGTGCGTGAGTTTTCGGAAGCTATTTAGCCCTCTTGTCGCCATCTGTAGGACTGTAATTAGGAATCCCTGAAAGAGTCATCTTTCACCCTTGTCCTCCGAGCCTGCAGAGAGGGCACTAGAGCTGCTCAACCACCTTTCTCAGCTTTGGCTGTACTGTCCGACTGTGGGGTCCCTGGGCTTGCCTGGGAGGAGGCTTAGAGCAGCTGGCTTACTTTGAACCTCCTCACCAGGGTGGAGAGGGCAGCTGTGGTACTTCCACACACGGTCACAGGTTAAGTGACATGGTTGTTCTCAAGGTAAAATCAAGGGCATCCTAGCAAGTGGTCTTAGTAGGGTGCAAATTTGGGG
>NW_026008337.1:0-3685 GCF_001458135.2 Marmota marmota marmota | reverse complement strand
GAGAGAAGAGGGGAGGGGAGGGGAGGGGGGATAGTAGAGGATAGGAAAGGCAGCAGAACACAACAGACACTAGTATGGCAATATGTAAATCAATGGATGTGTAACTGATGTGATTCTGCAATCTGTATTTGGGGTAAAAATGGGAGCTCATAACCCACTTGAATCAAAGTGTGAAATATGATATATCAAGAATTATGTAATGTTTTGAACAGCCAACAATAAAAAATTAAAAAAAAAAAAAACAAATGCAACATGGAGAAATTGCTGCAATTATGTGTCCCTTTTTCCTTTAAGTCAAATCTTTAAAATGCTTAAAATATACCAATCCTTTATTTGATAAAAGGTTACTCTTCAAAATAAAATATTCTGTATAGAGGCAGACAAGAAAGGAAGCATCTTTCTCAGAAAGCTGAACTTATTAAATCATGATTTTGTGATAATTGTGCATTCCACATTCCTGAATGAGTTACAGAAATTGGTACTGAGAAGTGGGGTCAGTGTTTTGACTAACCTGATCATGTGATTCAAAAGCCTTTGGAGCTGATCAGCAGGAGGAAATACCAAATATTTGGAAATGCAGGCTGGAAAAACTTTTAAATGTTTTAAGTAGAGTGTAATGGCTGATTCTGATGGGAACTCAGAGTACTGAAATGGAGACAAAAAAATCTACTCCTGAGAATTCACATGGGGATGAGGACACTATTGGGAATTAGATTAAAGGCCATTTGTGTTACATTCTGTCATATAAATTGTCTACATTTTGCACATATCCTGAGATTTTTGTGAAACTGAGTTTAAAAGTAATGGACTAATCTGATGGAGGAAATTTCAAGGCAACACAGTATTCAGGCAGTCACATGAATATTGCGAATTTGCTTTTAGTCAGATTTACTGGGAGAAATGAGATCAGAAATCAGAACTGAAGAATCTTAAAATCCTGCAGTTTGACTAGAAAAGGGCATATAAAATTGGGATGAATAAAGTTATGGTTGCTGAAGAGATAAAATCCACCAAATACATGAAGTACTTTGCACAGAGCTAATAGAAAACATAGTTTGAGGACATTTCAGGAAATTACAAGGCCACACACATTACAAAATTCCTTTGAGATCCTGGGTTACCTTACTTGCACAAGGGAGTTGTTGCAGCATGCTCAACACCCAGGTAGCCACTATAGCCATGATTCCAGGGGACCCAGCTACTACATGTGCTGTCAGCAGACTTTGGTATTGTCCAAATATTGTTGGTTCTGCAGGAATGCAGGATTTTAGACTTAAAGGGAAGTATAGACTTCCTCAGAGACTTCAAAGGAAGGGCTGGGAGGACAGGCAAACTGTAACAAGGTCACAATCCCTGTGGGCTGCTCCTGAGAAGGTAATTCATGAAGCTGTGAAGGTAAAGCCAAAGCTGGAATGGAAATCCAGGAATGAAGGAATACCAGTAATATGGACAGTCTGCTGAGAAAAGTTCTTGCTTGCAGAGAGAATCAGACTGAAAGAGAAGCCACGTGGACTATATCTAGCAAGGCCAAAGGTGCAGTACCACTAAAGCTATTTGAAGAGTACATCTTGCCACCATGTGACATATGGAACTTTATATGGAATGAAATATGTTTGGGATTTGTTCTTGTTTTGGTCCCTTCCCTTATTTCTATGCCACTACTTCTCCCCTTTACAATGGTGGTATTTACTCTGTGCCACTGCATATTGAATATTTGTAGTATAAGTTTTGTCTGAATAGGGGCTTATAGCCAAGAGTTTGCATTGAGTCTCAGATAAAATTTTTTTAATTGAATTTTATGGAAATGCTGAGACTATTATAAATATGAGGCTATTGGATATAAACTAAATTTATTTGCACTGTGAGGTGAACATGAGCTTCTGGGGACCACAGATAACAGTTTAGTTTGGATATCAGGTGTCTCCCAAAAGCTTCTGTGTCAATGCAGGGATGTTCAGAGATTAAGTGATGGGATGCTTTGTGAGAGCTATGACCTAATCTGTCTATCCTAGTTTGAATTAGATGAATGGTAAATGCAGGCACATAGCCCATGCCTAAAAGAGGTGGGCCACTAAGGATGGTCCCTTCTTCCCCTTTATCTGCATTCTATTTATCATGTCCTGAGCAGCTTCCCACCACCACACCCTTCCAACATGATGTGCTGCCTCATCTTCAGCCCAGAGCAAAGGAGTCAAATCCTCATGGACTTAATCTCTTGAAGCATTAATTAAAATAAACTTTCCCTTCTCCAACTTTTTCTTGTCAGGTATTTTGGTCACAGTGACACAAAACTGACTAATGCAGCTTCTATTCATAATCATTTATATTGAAGTCAACAGAGTAAGAGGAATTTGAGAAAGGAATTTCCCCAGAAAGCCAAAGAAACCCTGTGATTACATACTTAAAAGATCTTTTGTAATGTCAGAAAACATGGGATGTACTCTGATATGAAAGAAACATCATTCTAAAAAGACCTTTTGTGATGTCACAAAACATGGGATTTACTCTGATATGAAAGAAACATCATTCCATGAATTATAATGTCCACTGCTACTTTTTCAAGTGTAGTAAATGACCATGACCACTGTTGTGGAAAATATTGAGCTTGTTAGCAGGCTCATATCCTTTATTTAGAAACTATTAAATTACACTGGCCCAAATGCTCAAAGCCCAGGGTCAAAAATAACTAAAATTGAAATTAGTGATAAAATTATATTCTTTCCTTTTTCACTTCTATTTTCTTTCACTTATTAATTAATTCACAAGTTTCTGTTATTTATTTACTGTATATTATTGACCCTTGTGTTACTTATAAGTGCCCAGCTAAATCACTGTGGTGATTAGTTGCATTAATGAATAGGATCCCGTTCCTGCTCTTGAAGCAGCTTAGTATCGTATTGGAGAAGCTCATTTAAATACATGGATGCTCAGTGTAATTATCCCTTTATCAGATGTCTAGTAAATAAGAAACAGAGAATAATTATCGTCATGTGAAAGTGGATGAAAAGTAGTAATTAAAAAATAGATGATATTCATAGTAATGTAATATATCCATACCCTTTCTTCGCACACCTTGCTTGCCTTCATATTAGAATTTGCAAAAAAAAAATAATATCTCTGGTGCTTTTATGGACTGGAAATAGGAAACCATACTTCTATCTGCCCTCTTTTTCACTTCACCCAGATGAAAGGATTCATAGTGTTTGAGATAATTTATTTGCTAGAAGCAAAGGTATTCAATCTTTGTGTTTATGAGAAAGTCAGTTTTCTTCCTATAACTATTATATTATGAAATGTCTGCATCACCCTTAAGCATGTATTATGTCTTAGGCTATATTCTCTGCTTGAGTTATGTATTTACTTTAGTAACCTAAGAGTCAAAGGAAATACTATGGTTCAATATGAGATGACCCCCAAAAGTTCATGTGTGAGACAATGCAAGAAGTTTCAGAGGAGAAATGATTGTGTTATGAGAGTATTAACCTAAACAGTGATTAATTCCCTAATAGTGATTAACTGAGTGGTACCTGATGAGGTAGAATGTGGCTGGATGAGGTGACAATAAGGGTTGTAGCTTTGAGGTATATATTTGTATCTGGCAAACAAAGACCACCCTCTCTTCTTTCTGATCACCATGTGAACTGCTTCCCTCTGCCACACTTTTCCACCATGAAGTTCTGCCTCA
>NW_026008336.1:59773-62789 GCF_001458135.2 Marmota marmota marmota | reverse complement strand
ACCTGTCATGGTAATGTGGGTAGGGTGTCAGTTGCCCCTTCTTCATCTAACTCCCAAGGAAGCTGTGAGGAGCATTGGGTTCAAGTTAGTACTCCCTGGGAGTGATTTGCTTTTAGTTCATGTCCACCTTACTTCCCTGTCCAAGGTTAGGGGGAGGGGGTTTCAGTAAACTGCAGCTGTCAGAGATCTCTCTACAAGTTTTTTTTTTATGGATTAGTAAGAAAACCCATTTCAGAGGCATTCCCTATTGTTTTATTTATTGCTATCTGGATGTGTGAAGAAACTGTGTTGATTTAATTTCTTCTAGGAAGACTGACTAGTTGTGGACTCTACAAAATAACTGTCTTGCCTGGTACAGTGGTACTTCTCTCCTGCCAAGAGTTTGGGATGAGTTGTACAATTTTCTTTACTGTCTTTGCTGTTTCTGTTCTGTCTTAACTTGGTCTGCTTTTCTTTCCAACTGTGTTAAGCAAAGAAACTTGAGGGTTTTTTCTCCCCCCTTTTCTCACTGTTTTCCCTCTCCCCTGACCCCTCTCTGATCAGTGTTCAAGATCAAGAAATTATTTCCTTATTTTCCATTCCAGTAACCAAACTCCAAGTCACTTAAGGTTCCAAGGTGTCCATAATTGAATTTTTGAGTCTTTACTCTGCATCCACTACTTGTTCAGCTGTTCCTTCACTGTTTTGTTTCTGGACTGGGGTAATCAGGTTGTTGCTAGATCTGCTGTATCATCTTGAGAGAGTGTGTTTAGTATCTTGATTCACATTTCTCCCCCTAGAACTTTAATCTTCTCTCCTGGATAGTAAGGCTTGTGCTGAGAAGTCTACTGTTAGTCATATTGTAATTAAATTACAAGATGATGTCAGATCAGGCAGCGACCAAAGGAAGCAGATTTAAAGGGACTGCTGAACCAGGCTTTGAGCTATCACTCCCTTGTGGAACTCAATCAGACCCACAGAGTGGAGAGGAGAAGGGTCTGAGGAGAAACCGCAAGGAAGCTCGACTGGACTGGATTTTTATGGGGCTTAAGCAGGAAGGGAAGGGCTTGAGACAGGAAAATGTGTTTTTAGGGTCCCTTGTCCCCTTGGAGTTGATCAAGGGAGTTGGCTGAACTCCAGGATTGGCTAGGGGGTCCTGCTGGTTGACAGGCGTTAGTCAGGAGATCTCACTGATTGACAGGCATTTCAGCTGGCACCTGATTGATGTTCCTTTCCTTCGAGGGCTGCTTTGTTCTAAGTTGCCACTAAGTCGCCACCACTGACCTAACATTCCAGCCTTTTTGGTGATACAGGGCAGTGAATTTCATCTAGCTACTTCCTGCTTGTTTAGGGGAGTCATGGGGGCTAGTGGCTCGGATGTAGGTTCAGTGGGGAGGCTACTGTAGGGGTGTAGGAGTATCTGGTTGTAGGTCACTCTGGCAATTTTACTTATGTGATTTCAAGCAAACCTGAGGAGGCAGGGAGCAATCATTAACAGAAGTCCTATTACTAATATAGGAGTGAGAATGGGAGTCAGCCATGCAATGAGGGTTGAATTTAGCCAGCCTGGCCAAGGATCGTTTGATGGTTGCTGTTTAAGGGTTGCTATTTAAGCCTTTCACCCAAAGGATGGAGGGTGTCAACATTCTCTTTGACCAGTCCAGTTTCATTGATATAATAGCAGCATTCTTCTTTCAGGAACAGACAGGTTCCTCCTTTATCTGCTGTTATAAGATCTAGAGCTCAACCATTCTGCAATGAGACTTGGGTAAGAGATGTCATTTGCCTTTGTAGGGAAGAGAGAGAGGCGGCTGATGCCTCTACTGCTTCCTGTTCAAGCTTCTGGGTAGCAGTTATGGCATAACCAAGTCCTCCTGCCCTGAGTCCAGAGGCAGCGAGGGAGGAGGCCAGGGAGAGTCCAACTACTATTGGTAGAAAAATGGCCCTTCTTGTCCTGGAAAGGGAGGTAGTAACAAGCCATGTTAATTCAGTGTCACTGTACAGAATTAATTGAGGGATCAAGGTGGAAGGATCACAAAAAGCAAATGGCATGTTGAGGCTTAGATTTTTTTGTTAGGGTACCAATGCACCAGAAAAAGAACCCAGGCAGAGCAAAGGTTAAGGAAGAAATTTGAACAATCTGGTCACAGGGTGCTGAATCTGAGGAAGTATAACAGCAAGAGAAATTCCCTGATTAGTTATGAAAAGAGGTACTTCCTCAAAGGTTGGAGAGGGAGGTCCTTGGGGTCTAGTTGAGGTATTGAGTGGAAAATCAATGGAATTGTAGTTAATGGAGTACGATCCAAACCTGCACAGAGGAAACAGTCTGAAATGTTATTCACTTTGGACAAATTGAGAAGCTGAAGGCCCTGATGTATTAGGGCCATCCATGAGAAAGGGTCAGCTTTAGGATGGGCAACTGCATCCAGCTGGCGTTGGAGTTCCTTCTCTTGCTCCTGGATGGTTATGTGAACTTGAGGGAACACTTGTATGTAAGTTCTCCATATTCTGATAGAGGCTGAGGGGTGTTTGGCAAAACCCCATGAATAAAATTTACCATCAACACCAGAAGCCCATTTTTGGTTCCGTGGGTCCCAAATAGTCAATTTGCTGTATGCAAGATTCTCATAGCAAGGCTTATCTAGAGAGCATTTTTTTGCATGAATTATAAGGGCACCCACCATAGGTGTCAGGCCAGCACTTACAGGATTCTTCAGTTTGGTCTGCTATGAAGCACAGCATTGCTGAACATAAGTGAGATGAGGTGGCCCAGTTGAATCCAGTAACATTAAGGGTGATGGCCTGATTACAGCCAGTGAAAGGGCAATAGCTTTGAACCATAAACTGAGAGCGGGTGGTGCCATCCTGTTGCCCTGTCACTTGGATGTAGAAGCACCATCTGTGGGTTGGGGTAGAAGCTTGAGAGAGATTAATGATTAGTAACAAAGGAGAGAGTTGGCAAGAAACTTTGAGTTTGGTGGGCCCCAGCATGGTAGAAGTATGACTGTATGGGGTCCCTGTCCAGCAAGGTTCCAAC
>NW_026008336.1:52397-59427 GCF_001458135.2 Marmota marmota marmota | reverse complement strand
ACAGAAGTAATGGTTGGTGCAGAAAGGCACCAGTCTGGGTGTTCCCTTAGGAGTTTGTATAGAAGTGTGAGATAGGGCAGGTAAGACAGAAGGGGAGGAGGAGTGACAGGAAAATTTTGGTTGATTAAGAAAGGGTGCCCATAGAGCAGCTCAAAGGGGATAAGGCCTGAGAGAGCTCTGGGGGTTGCCCGAATTTGGGTGAGGGCCAATGGCAAAAGATTGGTCCAGGACAGTCTGAGTTCAATAGCAAGTTTAGTGAGATGATCCTTGAGAATGCTGTTAGCCCTCTCAACCTTACCCAAGGATTGGGGTTGGTGGGGGATGTGGAGCCTCCAAGTGATGTTGAGGCATTTGGAGACTAGTTGAATTACCTGAGAAGTGAAGGCCGGACAATTGTCTGACTGGATGGAGGTGGGAAGTCCGAACCTGGGAATGATCTGCTCAATGAGGATGGAGGGGACAGTGTCAGAAGTTTCCCTGGAGGTAGGGAAGGCTTCTATCCAACTGTAAGAGAGTGCTATCCCCAAGTCACAAGCAGTTAAATCCTGTGTCAAGGCCTGACCAAAGAGGTAGGGACTGTCCATGTCAGCTATTGAGACCTAAAGGAGGTAGGGTCTTCCCATGTGAAGGCAAAGAGGTAATAAGAGTCAGGATGGAGGGGCACTGTAAAGAAGGCATCTTTAAGATCCAGGACAGTAAAGTGAGTGAGTGGTCGAAGGGAGGATATGAGTAAGAAAAGTGTAAGGGTTGGGAACCACCGGGCGGATGAGAATAACGGCCTTATTAATTAAGCTGGGGTCCTGTAGTAAGCGATAGGCTTCTGAGGGTATGCACACTGGCAATATGGGAGTGTTACAGGCGGAGTCTTGGGGACTCGAAGGAAATTTAGTTTGTGCTTTCAGCTGGGTTCGGACTGGCTTGTGGTAGGTGGCTATGACCGGCGTGGAGATGTCCCAGACCTGGGGATCAACTATATCAGGGGGCAATGGCACAGTAGGTACTGTCAGGTTATTACAGAGGGTAAAGACTAGAGGAAGAAGGAGATGGGTGGTAGTATTCTTGAGGTATAGTTGGAGGGTGGCTCCTAGTAATTGGAGAACATCTCTGCCTAGGAGAGGAACCAGACAAGATGGAATGACCAGAAAAGAGTGAGTGAATGGGTGTCCTTCCAGGGCACAGTCCAGCTAGCAGTTCGGTTTGGGGAGGAGGGTTTGTCATCAATCCCCATAACTGAGACCTGGGAATGAAACAGAGGCCTAGAGTGGGCAGGCAAGACAGAATAGGCAGCCCTCGTGTCCACAAGTAAGGTTATGGACTTACCTGCTGCCTGGAGTGTTACCCTGGGCTCGGCGAAGGTGATGGGGGTTCTCGAGTCTGGGCTTCTTCAGTCTTCTGAGAACCCCAATAGTTCAAGAGAAGGGACCACATGACTGGTCATACCCCTTCATAGAGGCTCCAAGGAAGGGCCAGCCATGGGACAATCACTCTTCCAAGTCCTGTCTGCTTACAGGTGGGGCATGGCCTGGAAGGAGGCCTTGGGTTTGGGCATTGGCAAGCCCAGTGACCTTCGCATCCACATTTGAGTCAAGCTCCTGGTGGAGAGGAATGCTGGTTCCCTGTGAAGCTCTTGCTGGAGACTTAGGCCTCAGGGCCACTGGCAAGGCCTGGGTTTGGGGTGTTACCTTTTTCTGCAATGGAGCTTGCTTTAAAGGTCATTTCCACCAGATCTCAGATAGGGATCTGAGGATCCTCCTCAGCTCATTTGAGCTTTTTCTAATATCATGAGCCAGTTGAGTAATTAAATGGGTTGTTAACACTGTAGCCCAGGTGGGACACTCAAGATCCAGCCTAGTGTATTTGGTTAGGGCCTCTGTAAGGTAATTGAGAAATAAGGCTGGATTTTCATCTGGATTCTGGGAAAGATCTTGAAGAATGGGATGTGTATTCGAATGTTCCCTTCAGCAGCAGCCATTTCCTTGAGAAGACAAAGGAGCTTTGAGTTAGCTGGTGGGAGGGCCTGGGGGACTGGGTGTGGAAGTGACAGGAGAAGAGAGGTGCGAGTGAAGGGAGGGGAAGGGGCTTATCAGTAGAAGAGGTGAGCAGAGTGGGGGAGGAGGCTGGAGGGATCTGGAGATCCCACCCACTGCAGCCAGGTGGGGCCCATTCTGCCTGCCAGTCAGAACCAAGTGGCAAAGGGAGGTGTGCATGAGGAGCCATTGAGGGAGGGAGGAAGGGCGTGCGTGTCTGGTGGCCAGGCAGATTGGAAGCGAGCAGACAGGGCCGCAGGGAGTGGCTGCAGCTGTGGCAGCAGAGAGGGTAAAGGGAGCGGCTGCAGTGGTGGTGGCAGGGAGGGGGAGGGGACGCGGTACCGCTGGGAGGGAGAGCAGATTCTAAGAGCAGAGGGAAGGTCACAGAGAGAAGGTCAGGAGTAGAGGGCAGGATAGGAGCAAATCTCAAAAAGCCTGAACATTGTTTCCCATTTCCCTGTCTGGCAACAGAAATTGTCCAATTCAGTGAGGGTTTAAAATCAAAAGTTCCTTCTGGGGGCCATTGTGACCCATTGTCTCAGTGCAGTAAAAGACCAGGCAGTTCTTGAATGAGCCCTAACTTGGCAGAATTTGAATACAGACACCCAAAGGACTTTGGGGTCTAAGGAGAAGACTCCGTGTTTCTCATGACCTTCCAACACCCTCGGGGGTGAGTGGGAGCAGAAGAAGGCATCCTAAATTCTGTCTGCACTCACCTACGGAACAGATAAGGGCCAGGGCAGAGGTTGAGGCGCCCCTGCAGCCTCCGTGGGCCCAATGATTGGCCAACCTGGTTGGCTGGGGCTCTCAGGAGGACTGGGACATCTCCACAGTTCCCTGAGCCCTGAACAGAATGGGTGGGGCCTATGGCATGTGCATGACTTATGGATAGGACCCCGTGGACAGACAGAAAAGGTTTGGAAGGTCAGGGGAAATGAGAACTTACCCCACACCTGTCGGCCAGATGAAGGAAGAGGGAAAGAGATGCTTAGAAATTTCTAGGTTTGTTTTAAGGGGGAAGGGATGGGCTTCAATCCCCTGCTGGAGAAGCCCAAGGATCCCTCCTGGGTTTCAGCACCAAAATGTCAGATCAGGCGAGGCAGGCAGCAACCAAAGGAAGCAGATTTAAAAGGGCCGCTGAACCAGGCTTTATTGAGATATCACTCCCTTGCAGAACTCCATCAGACCAACAGAGTGGAGAGGAGAAGGGTCTGAGGAGAAACTGTGTGGAAGCTTGACTGGACTGGACTTTTGTGGGGCTTACAGCAGGTAGGGAAGGGCTTGAGACAGGAAAATGTGTTTCTAGGGTCCCTTGTCCCCTTGGAGTTGGTCAGGGGAGTTGGCTGAACTCCAGGATTGGCTAGGGGGTCCTGCTGGTTGACAGGCGTTAGTCAGGAGATCTCACTGATTGACAGGCATTTCAGCTGGCATGTGATTGATGTTCCTTTCCTGAGCAGGCTGCTTTGTTCTGAGTTGCCACCACTGACCTAACAAATACCCTTCTTATCTCTTGTTTTCTGGATCTTTGTTTTTATTTTATTTTATTTTTTCTTTAATTTTTATTGTTGGTTGTTCAAAACATTACATAGTTCTTTTTTTTTTTTTTAATTTTTTATTGTGGGTTGTTCAAAACATTACAAATTTCTTGACATATCATATTCCACACTTTGCATTACATAGTTCTTGACAAATTATATTTCACACTTTGATTCAAGTGGGTTATGAACTCCCATTTTTACCCCGGATACAGATTGCAGCATCACATCGGTTACACATCCATTGTTTTACATATTGCTATGCTATACTAGTGTCTGTTGTATTCTGCTGCCTTTCCTATCCTCTACTATCCCCCATCCCCTCCCCTCCCATCTTCTCTCTCTACCCCATCTACTGTTTCTCCCCCTTGTTTTTTTTTTCCCCTTTCCCCTCACTTCCTATTGTATGTAATTTTGTATAACCATCAGGGTCTCCTTCCATTTCCATGCAATTTCCCTTCTCTTTCCTTTTCCCTCCCACCTCTCACCCCTGTTTAATGTTAATCTTCTTCTCATGCTCTTCCTCCCAACTCTGTTCTTAGTTACTCTCCTTATATCAAAGAAAACATTTGGCATTTGTTTTTTAGGGATTGGCTAGCTTCACTTAGCATAATCTGTTCTAATGCCATCCATTCCTAAAGACCTAACAAGAGCATGCTACAGGGACACTGCTACATCGATGTTCATAGCAGCACAATTCACAATAGCAAGACTGTGGAACCAACCTAGATGCCCTTCAATAGACGAATGGATAAAACAAATGTGGCAGTTATACACAATGGAGTATTACTCTGCATTAAAAATGACAATATCATAGAATTTGCAGGGAAATGGATCTTTGTTTTTAATTTTTAGCAGATTATTATAATATTACTTGGAGATATCTTATTTGTATTGAATATGATTGATGATCATTGATATTCCTCTACCTGGATATTAATCTCTCTCTCCAGGTTTGATAGTTTTGTGTTATTGTTTGTGTAAGTAACATTTTCATTCACTTATTTTGGTCTTCTTTTTTAGCCCATGCTCATCCCAAATTTGCTTTTCAGTTTTTGTCCTATCAATATTATAAGCCTTTTCTTTCCATTTTATCCTATTTCTTTTTTCTCCTATGTCTACATATTTTCTTTTTTATTAGTTCTTTTTAGTTATACATGTCAGTAGAACCCATTTTGACCTAAATATATGTCTCCATGTTTTCTATTACCTTGACTTTGAATTCACAGATTTGTTCTGTTTGACTATTTCTTGTGTTGATTCTTTCTATTACATTCTCCATTTTCTTTATTGTATTTTTCACTTCCAGGATACTTTTTTGACTTTAATTATTATATCCTTTATATTACAGTTTTGGTCTAGTTACTTATTTTTTTCTTTAAATTCTTTCTCTTTATTTTCTCAAACTTCACTTAGCATTCTTAAAACAAATATTTTAATTCTTTGTCATGCATCTTATATATCTCCATCTTTTTAGGGTCAGTTTGTGGCACATTATTTTGTGTTTTTGGAGATGTCTTATTGTCCTGCTTGTTCATGATCCTGTGGTTATATGTTGATGCCTATGCTTTGAAAAAGTAGGTACTTATTTGAGTTTTCACAGACTGACTTTGGGAATGTCTTTAAACTGTATTTCTCCATAAATTTCCAACAGATATTCTGAAATTGTATCTATGCACAAAGTCACTATAGCCACTGCAACAGAGGAATCCCATAAGTCCAGGACTGTCCTGGCTGACATCCTGAAATCCCATGATGTTTGATACTGGTGTGTTTCTAGGATATTCTAAAATCAGTCTCTACGTGTTGCCTATAAGAAATTTACTTCACTGGTAAAAACAGGTACACTATAAATGAAAGGCTTGAAAAACATATACCATGCAAATAGAAATAAATAAAATGAGCAGAAATATCTATACTCACAAAAGATAGAGCAGACTTTAAATAAAAAAGTAAAAAAGAGAACATACAGATATTGATAAAAGGATTAATTGATCAAGAAGATACAATAATTGAAAATACATATGCACCCAACATGAAACCACCCAAATATATAAAGCAAATATTATTAGATCTGAAAGGAGAGAGAGACTTCAATATAATAATAGTTGGAGGCTTCAACATCTCACTTTACTCAGTGAAGAGACAATACAGACAGTCAACAAAGAAACATCTATGTTGAATCATACTACAGAGCAAATGGATCTAACAGACATTTAGAACATTTCATCCAACATTATCAGAAAACATATTTCTCATCAGCACGTGTCATATTCTCCAGGATAAATCATATATTAGTCAACACATCAAGTCTTAGTTAATTTAAAATAGTTGAAATAGCATATCTTCTCAGACCACGTTGAAATAAAAAATAAATAAAAAATAAGAATAATAGAAAATAAGCAAATATGTGGAATTTGAATAATATGCTCCTAAATTACCAATAGGACATTGAAGAAAGTAAAAAGAAATAAAATTTCTTGAATCCAAATGAAAATAAAACAACAATATATCAAAATCTGTGAACTATAGCACAGTAGTGACAGGAAAGTTCATAGCAATAAATGTATACATTGGAAAAATAGAAAGATTTCAAATAAACTTAATGATATATCTGAAGTACTTAGAAAAGCAAGAACAAACCAAATATAAAGTTGCAGAAAAAAGGAATAATAAAAATCAGAACATAATAAGGAGAGCAACTAAGAACAGAGAAGGGAGGAAGAGCATGAGAAAAATATTAACATTAAACAGGGACGAGAGGTGGGAGGGAAAGGGAGAGAGAAGGGAAATTGCATGGAAATGGAAGAAGACCCTCATTGTTATACAAAATTACATATAAGAGGAAGTGAGGGGAAAGGGGAAAAAACAAGGGAGAGAAATGAATTACTGTAGATGGGGTATAGAGAGAAGATGGGAGGGGAGGGGATGGAGGATAGTAGAGGATAGGAAAGGCAATAGAATACAACAGACACTAGTATTGCAGTATGTAAAAACGTGGATGTGTAACCGATGTGATTCTGCAATCTGTATACGGGGTAAAAATGGGAGTTCATAACCCACTTGAATCAAATGTATAAAATATGATATGTCAAGAGCTATGTAATGTTTTGAACAACTAATAATAATAAAAAAAGAAAAAACAATACAGATCAATGAAGCAGAGTTGGTTTTTTAAAAAGATTAATGAAGCTGGTATGAATTTAGTGGACTAACTAAGAAAAAAGAGAGAGAAAACAAATCAGAGAGAGAAATAGAGACCACATATACCACAGAAATGCAAAGGACCATAAGATACACTATGAAGAGTTATATGTTAAAACCTGTAAAACCAGGCTGGGCATGTGGCTCAAGCAGTAGCGCACTCGCCTGGCATGCGTGCCACCAGGGTTCGATCCTCAGCACCACATACAAACAAAGATGTTGTGTCCGCCGATAACCAAAAAACATATATATATATATATATAT